>NC_133328.1:467778290-467993032 GCF_042186555.1 Aquarana catesbeiana
GTAAGGTTGGCTTCTATTTGTCCGGCCTCAGGCCCAACTGTGCCTATATAATTTGGAGAATGCTTATTTAAAAAGTTGTGCAGAATGCAGCACGATAAAACGATAAAATTAAGTTTGTATTCCGCCAAATTAATGGCTGTTTGAAACAGGCGGAACCGGCTGGCCAGAATTCCAAACGCATTCTCAACCACTCTTCTAGCTCTGGCCAGCCGGTAATTAAAAACCCTCCTCTCCGGGGTGAGGGTTCTTTGGGGGAATGGCCTCATGAGGTGCTTGCTGAGAGCGAAGGCTTCATCGGCAATGAAGACAAAGGGGAGTCCTTCCACGTTATCCTCATCAGGTGGCAATCCCAGGCCACCACTCTGGAGACGCTGGCAGAACTCCGTCTGGGCAAATACTCCTCCATCCGACATCCGGCCATTCTTCCCCACGTCCACATATAAAAAATCATAGTGTGCCGACACCACCGCCATTAAAACAATACTGTGGAACCCCTTATAATTAAAATAATATGACCCCGAATGGGGTGGTGGCACAATGTGGACATGTTTCCCATCTATAGCCCCTCCACAATTGGGAAAGTCCCAACGGCTGGCAAAATGGGATGCCACAGTCTGCCATTCCTGTGGCGTTGAAGGAAACTGGGAAATCAAACAAGAAAACCAAAATCAATTAATTTGGAAGCTAACATTGCAAGAAAATTAGACAATTAAAAACATTATTCCCCAGCATCAGTATAACATTCAATAATTTAATTGTTCTGGAATAACTAATATGGAAAGGCACACTTATCAGATTGCTCACCCCCTCTGATGGAACATTGATTACATTTTAGGGGGTTGTGAAATCCCTAAAAAAAATTACTTTTAGGACACGCAGGAATTTAGGGACTAAAAAGGCTACAAGACTGCAGTTGTCGCACTCTGCAGGTGCAGTTGCTAACCAGCTTACAGTAAATGAGGTAATGTAAAAAGGCATTCATGTTGCAAGGAGTACACAATCACATGCAAGGGCAATTAATGAAAACACTTTGAGGCTTGCATATGATTTGATGATGGAAATCAGCAGAGCTTCTGCTCATTTACTAAAGCACTGGAACAAATGCACTTGTAGAGTGCACATGCATTTTGCAAAGTGCAACATATATTTGCTTTAGACAAATCAACACCACAGAACATTCCAGCAAATTTTAACGAGGGTGGGGGGGTTGTGAAATCTAGATAATTGCTCATTAGCAGCACACTATTTGGAGTGAGTTTAGGTGGGGGGGGGGGGGGTGGGGGGGTTGTGAAATCTAGATAATTGCTCATTAGCAGCACACTATTTGGAGTGAGTTTAGGTGGGGGGGGGGTGGGGGGGTTGTGAAATCTAGATAATTGCTCATTAGCAGCACACTATTTGGAGTGAGTTTAGGTGGGGGGGTTGTGAAATCTAGATAATTGCTCATTAGCAGCACACTATTTGGAGTGAGTTTAGGTGGTGATGGGGGGGGGGGGTTTGTGAAATCTAGATAATTGCTCATTAGCAGCACACTATTTGGAGTGAGTTTAGGTGGTGGGGGGGGGGGTGGGGGGGTTGTGAAATCTAGATAATTGCTCATTAGCAGCACACTAAATACACTCAAACAAAATACATTCCAAATGAGTAGACTAGGTGGATATGTTCCCATCACTTCATGCTGGGAAGGTTATTGAAGGAAAATATACATGCATGACAAAAAATAACAGTAAAAAATTCCAGCATGTGTGAGGATAAAAAGGGGACATTCACACTATATTGCAATGATGGTAAGTAGTGTTTGAAGCAAGAAATACATCACATTATCAAAGATTACATAAAAGAACATGTGATGCTAATAAAAGAAAAATATCTTACCTTAATATAGTCCTTCTGCAGGACCTGTATGATGGCAGAACAGGTCTCTGGGATAATGATCCCCAGAGCCTGGGGGGAGATGCCTGTCGAGAACTTAAGGTCCTGCAGGCTTCTCCCTGTGGCCAAATACCGCAAGGTAGCGACCAGCCTCTGCTCCGGAGTGATGGCTTGCCTCATGCAGGTATCCTGCCTGCTGATATAGGGGGTCAGCAAAGCCAACAAACGGTCAAAAACGGGGTCCGTCATCCGGAGAAAGTTCCTGAAATCCTCAGGATTATTCTCACGGATCTCACGGAGCAAAGGCATGTGACAGAACTGGTCACGCTGAAGCAACCAATTCTTGGTCCATGAACTCCTCCTCGCCCTGTTCATGGACTGGTCTTGGGCTGAAGAATAAACTACAGCACCAAGCACATACAATGCACGAGCTCTACGACGAGTACGTACAGGTAACATGGCTTCAAAACGGTCGGCTGGTCAGAACGCACTAAACAGAACGCACTGAAGAACAGCAAGGCCTGTGAAGAACGACCTGAAAATCAGGAACGAGCGGCCAATAAAACAAAGATTTCTCAATGCCAACTGACCAAACGCACTGAAAAGCAGATACAAACCTCACAAGCACAGACTGAACAACAGTTAAAACGAACTGAAAAATACGAGTCTCACAAGCGCGAATCGTCTCTCACCAAACTTCTACTAACACGAGATAAACACGAGATTAGCAGAAGGAGCCCAAAGGGTGTCGTACGGGCTATTGAACTTCCGTTTTATAGTCTCGTCGGACTTGGTGTACGTCACCGCGTACTAGGCTGTCGTACTTTTGTGTGGTCGTGTGTGTGCAAGTCCGTTCGTAAGAAAGTCTGCCGCAAGTCCGCCGAAGGTACGTCGGAAGTCTGTCGGACAGGCTGTCGGACTTTTGTAGACGAAAAGTCCGACCGTGTGTACGCGGCATAAGAGAACATCACCTCTATGCCAAGGCTGAAAAGTGTGAGTTCGAGAAGCTTACCATCCAATTCCTGGGCCTCATTATCTCCGCAGATGGAATTGCTATGGACCCACAGAAGGTATTTGCAGTACTCGACTGGCCAGCCCCTACTGATAAAAAGTCTGTGCAGCGGTTTGTGGCATTCTCAAACTTTTACAGGAAATTTATCAAGAACTTTACAGGTATCATATCCCCTATTACGCAATTAACCAGATTGCGCACAACTTTCACATGGACTTTAGAAGCTCAAGCTGCATTTGAAAAATGAAAGGGCCTTTTTAAATCTGCACCCATTTTGAGACATCCTGACCCTGCCTTGCCCTATGTTCTTGAGGTTGATGCCTCCAAAATTGCCGTGGGAGCCATACTGTCTCAGCTACAGGGGACAAAATCCCTACTTTACCCTGTCGCCTTCTTTTCCAGGAAACTAACTGCCCCAGAAAGGAACTATGACGTTGGTGATCAGGAGTTACTTGATATCAAATCTGCCCTAGAAGAATGGCGCTACCTTCTTGAAGGGGTGGCACATCCTATTCTTGTGTTCACCGATCACAAGAGCCCTGAATATCTAAGAGCGGCCAAGAGACTAAGACCCCGCCAGGCCAGATGAGCCCTCTTTTTTGCAAGATTCTGCTTCCATATTACCTATCGGCCTGGATCTAAGAATGGGAAGCCTGACGCCCTTTCCCGTATGTTCCAAGACACTGAGGTTCCCCCTGAGCCTGATACCATTTTCCTGCTAAAAATGTTCTTCTGTTACAGAGTGATCTCATCTCTCAAATCAAGACAGCAGTTCAGAACCATCCCCCATCTCAGAAACTCCACCTGCAGCCGAAAGAGGGTCTCTATTTTCATGGTGAGCAGATCTTCATTCCTGAGCATCTACGGACAGCAGTTCTTTACATGTGTCACGATCACCCCTTGGCAGGGCACTTCGGAGCTCATAAGACTTCAAATCTGTCTCTTTGCTCCTTCTGGTGGCCATTTGATTACAAGATTGCAGGGACTACATTAAGTCTTGCACAACATGTCTTAGGAATAAGACTGATAGAGCCAAGAATTGTGGTCTGTTGTAGCCTCTTCCTGTTCCTTATAAATTATGGACCATGATCACCATGGACTTTAGTGTTGAACTACCCCCATCCGAAGGCTTCACCACCATTTTTGTGATTGTGGATCGATTATCCAAAATTACCCACTTTGTGCCCCTGAAAGGCACCCCTTCCGCTGCAGAGACTGCCGCTAAAGGAAGTTGTACGTCTACATGGTATTCCTACCAACATTACCTCAGACCGTGGGGTACAATTCACTTCCCGATTTTGGAAATCCTTATGTGAAGTTCTGGGCATTAAACACTGTTTGTCGTCTGCATACCATCCTCAGACTAACGGTCAGAGAGGACAAACCAGACCCTGGAGCAGTATTTGTGTTGCTTTTCCTCGTTTGCACAAGATGACTGGGCCTCTCTTTTAGCGTTAGTAGAGTTTGCCTATATTAACTCTATTCATTCCGCAATCAAAACACCCTTTTTTGCAAACTATGGGTTTCATCCATCCTCCTTGCCTGATGTGCCCCGAGAATCTTCAGTTCCGGCAGTACAGGATCGTCTGGAGATCCAACAACCAACTCTTGCAAGAAACCATCACTAAATCCCAGGAGAATAATAAAAGGTTCCATGACAAAAGGAGAAGGGGTAATCTATACCTTAAACCGGGGGATAAAGTATGGCTTTCCACTGCGAACTTAAAGTTGGCTTGTCCCTCTAAAAAGCTAGGACCAAGGTACATTGGCCCATTCCCAGTAAAGAAGAGGATCAATGCTGTTGCCTTCAAGCTCAACCTGCCGGCGAGTTCTAGGATTCACCCGGTGTTTCACATCTCTCTCTTAACACGATCCATGGCTAACCCTTTCCCTGATCGTGAACCTGAGATTCCTCCCCCATTGCTGGTTGAAGGAAACGAGGAATTTGAGGTTGAAGCCATTCTGGATTGCCGGAAGAGAAGGGGTCAAACCCAGTTTTTGATTAAATGGAGGGGTTATGGCCCTGAAGATAACTCATGGGAGCCTTCTTCCAGTGTGCATGCTGCACAGTTGATTTGGGCCTAACTTCAGCTTCATCCTGAGAAAAGTTCCCTCGTGGGTATCCGGAGGCTGCCCATAAGGGGGGGGGGGCAATGTAAGAGAACTATTAGTTCCCGTCTGGTGCACACTTGTGCGCATGCATGCTCGCGCAGGCATTTGTAGATGCGTGGGTGCATCAATGCACGTGCGCAACGGACTGCATGCATGCGCAGGAGCGCGTCCATAATGCCAATTGGTGCCAGACGGCCTATTTAAGGAAGTGCTCTAACCCCAGACCGTTGCTGACTGGTCTTCAGCTGTATTCCTGTTACCCTGAAACCTGTGTTGTTCTTCCTGATTCCCCGTTGCTGACCTTGGCTCTTGTTGACCCAACTCTGAACTCTGCTTTACCTGATCTCTGGTTCCTGATCCCGGCTCCTCATCTGAATCGTCTCTGCCTGATGTACCGGTACCTTGCTGCCCGCCTGTTGATGAACCCGGCTTCCCATCTGACCCATCTCTGCCTGATGTTCTGGTACCCTGCTGCCCGCCTGTTGACGAACTCGGCTATTCCTGTGACCTTGCCCTGGTGCCCAGCTCGTCCCAGCACAACTACCCGAGTGTCTGCGACTACAGTCCTGCAACCAGCTGCGACTTCCTGCGCTGCAACCACAGTCCTGCGACCAGCTGCGACTTCCTGCTCTGCAACCACAGTTCTGCGACCAGCTGCGACTTCCTGCTCTGCAACCACAGTCCTGCGACCAGCTGCGACTTCCTGCTCTGCAACCACAGTCCTGCGACCAGCTGTGACTTCCTGCTACAGGTTTCCAGGTCTCCATCTGCAGGCACTCATGTGCCTCCTGTTCCTTGGTTCCTTCTGTTTCACTCTTAGAGGGACCCGGACTGGAGATACAAGAGAGGCCAACCTCGTCATTTCAGTCTCCCTTCAGGTACGTGACAGCTCCCCTACGCGAGCCATCCTAGCTATACGTTGGCTCGTGGGGTCGGGATAGCGCACCAACAGCACAGCAGGGGTGCCGGATCCAGTGGCCGACGGACGCAATGACTGCCAGCCACGAGCGATCGTGAAGAGGAGAGACAGAACAGGGATGAGTGTGTGTAACACACACTTCCCTGTTCTGACAGGAGTGACAGATCGTGTATTCCTATTAGCTAGGAACCATGATCCGTCACTTTCTCCAGTCTGCCCCCCCTTCAGTTAGAATCACCTCCCAGGGAACACAGTTAACCCCTCAAGCGCCCCCTAGTGTTAACCCCTTCACTTCATTTTATAGCACTGATCGTTCTATTAATGCCAATGGTCCCAAAAATGTGTCAAAATTGTCCGAAGTGTACGCCATAATGTTGCAGTCAGGATAAAAATCGCAGATTGCCGCCATTACTAGTAAAAGAAAGATATAGTAAATAAAAATGCTATACATCTATCCCCTATTTTGTAGACGCTATAACTTTTGCGCAAACCAATCTACACGCTTATTGCGATTTTTTTTTTTTTTTTTTTACCAAAAATATGTAGAAGAATACATATCGGCCTAAACCGAGGAAAAAAATAGTTTTTTTTAATATATTTTTGGGGGATATTTATTATAGCAAAAAGTAAAAAATAATGCGTTTTTTTACAAAATTGTCACTCTGTTTTTGTTTATAGCGCAAAAAATAAAAACCGCAGAGGCGATCAAATACCACCAAAACAAAGCTCTATTTGTGGGAAAAAAAGACTTCAATTTTTGTTTGGGTACAACGCCGCACGACCGCACAATTGTCAGTTAAAGGGACGCAGTGCCAAATCGCAAAAAGTGCTCTGGTCAGGAAACTTGCTTCAAAAATGTGTCATTTTTACAGATAAACCTCTAATGAGACTTTTAAGGGCACAGACTACAAGGAAATTAAGTAATTAAAAGGTTCAAAATTGAATAAAGAGATATTAAAATTGAGATGCATAGTAAGAACATAAACACATTAATGCGGTTACACTAAATACATGATGATTGCAAAATCCAATTTTGTAATCATCATATTTACTGTAACCGCATCTATGTGTTTATGTTCTTGCTATGCATCTCAATTTTAATTTCTCTTTAATACATTTTGAACCTTTTTAATCACTTCATTTCCTTGGAGTCTTAAAAGTCCCATTAGAGGTTTTTCCTGTAAATTTCAACTGGGGATGTGGGCATCCTCTCCTAGTCCCTTTCACAGCAAGTAGTAGTCTATTCTCAAAATGCGGTGTTGAACACGCTTTTTTATTTTTTAATGCCAGTCAAAGCCCCTGTCACTAAATAAAATGGTTACCTTACAGTCCTGTTCACACATTGTGTTTGTTTTGCTTCAAAAATTATACTCCATGTCGCTTTCTTGATGCTTCAAAGTGTCACCAAAGCCTCCATAGTAATATATAGCAACGCTTGCTTACAGCACCTGAGGCTTTAATTTAGCTTTGTTTTGGAGGTGTTGCAGATAAGATATATCCCAGGATGCACTGGGAAACCAACAAGCGAACTGGAAAGGCATCATCACCAGTCACTTCCGATTCATGTGTATATATTCTGAAAGTGTCTAGTGCAGAAGTCACATCTGGTGTGCAGCAAAGAGCTGCATGGCGGTGAGCGGGGTCCAGACTGGAGTGGAGCAACTAGCAGATGGCGCATGTGGTATGCAACATAGGAAAGCTATAGCGGAAGGTGAGCGAGGACCGGAAAGAGAAGTCAAAGTGGCAGAAGATCAGCAGAGCTGGGGGACTAATGCAGGAGAAACTAGCACATGGTGTGCACCATGGGATCAATATAGCAGGAGGTGAGCGGTAACTGCAGTGAGAGGAGGATCTGCAAACCAGCGGATCAGCAGAGCTGGGGGTTACTGCTGAGCGGGGGATCGGCAGAGCTGGGGGTTACTACTGAGTGGGGGAACAGTGGAGTTAGGGGTTACTACTGAGCGGGAGATCAGCAGAGCTGGGGGTTACTACTGAGCGGGGGATCAGCAAAGCTAGGGGTACTACTGAGTGGGGGGTTCAACAGAGATGAGGGTAATACTGAGCAGGGTATGTACTTAATGAGGGTACTAATAAGCTGGGGATCTGCTGAACGAGAATACTAATAAGCTGAAGATCTGCTGAACAGGTGTACTAATGAGCCGGGAATCAGCTGAGTGGGGGTACTACTGAGGTTCTACTGAGCTCCTTTAACCACTTGACCACTGGGCACTTAAATCCCCTTAATAACCAGACCAATTTTCAGCTTTTGGTGCTCTCACATTTGGAATGACAATTACTCAGTCATGAAACACTGTATCTATATGAAATTTTTGTCCTTTTTTCACACAAATAGAGCTTTCTTTTGGTGGTATTTAATCACTGCTGGGTTCTTTATTTTTTGCGCTATAAAAGAAAAAAAGACCAAAAAATCTATTAAAAAAATGCATTTTCTTCGTTTCTGTTATAAAATTTTGCAAATTAGTAATTTTTCTTCATATATTTTGGCCAAAATTTATACCGCTACATATCTTTGGTAAAAATAACCCAAATCGGTGGATATTATTTGGTCTTTGTGAAAGTTATAAAGTCCAAAAGCTATGGTGCTGTGAGGTCACCTGGCACCAGGTGGCAGATGCACTCTGTAGGAGTCAGAAGTGCACCGCTAAGGTAGTGGACCCTAGGACTGACTGCTGCGGATTGAACCCTGGAAGGTTCAGGAAGCAGGTCTACAGGATAACTAACATGGATCTCAGTGGGATCTAGAGCATAGATTCCCCAGGGTGCGGAGTCTAAGAGCCAGCGGGTGTTAACCAGAGCCTCTAGTGGTGAGGATGGACTGCGCTGCAGTCTGGCTCCAGGTCGCGGCCTCCAGGGTCTCACAGCTCACACTCACCATAGACTACAGGAGAAGAGGAAGGAGGCAGCAGGCTGGAACGACAGGGAAGTAAGGGGTAAGCCAAAGGTCAGGGCGACTAGCAGACAAGGATAAACATAACACGCCAAAGGTCAGGGTAACAAGCAGACAGGGAGAGTCGAGAACAGGCCAAAGTCGGTAACAGGAATCAGACGTAGGAAACACAGCAAGTACACATGGAGGCTAACACATAATGGTTGATCAGCACTGCTGGTTTGCAGTGCACAGGTTAATATAGGGTTCCCTGATAGGGCCTGGGGTGGGGCCATGCTTAGAGGAGAGGTTATAAAACCAGTCAGGTGAGAGGCAGCTGGTCTTTAGAGAACACATGGAGACAGGTAAGCTGACAGAGAAAACTCTATTGCATAACCATGACAGGTGCCAATATCTGAAAATTGATCACACCTGAATTACTGACGATCTAATTTCTTGAGACCCTAACATGCCAGAAAAGTACAAATACCCCCCAAATTACCCCTTTTTGGAAAGAAGACATTCCAAGGTATTTAGAAAGATGCATGGTGAGTTTTTTGAAGTTGTCATTTTTTCCCACAATTCTTTGCAAAATCAAGTTGTTTTTTTTTTTTCTTTTTTTTTTCACAAAATTGTCATATTGGCAGATTATTTCTCACACACAGCATATGCATACCACAAATTACACCCCAAAACACATTCTGCTATTACTCCCGAGTATGGCAATACCACACTTGTGAGACTTTTACACAGCGTGGCCACATACAGAAACATGCAGGGAGCACCTTCAGGCGTTCTGGAGCACCCAGGCCAATTCTGACATTTCTCTCCTACATGTAAAAATCATCATTTATTTGCTAGAAAATTACTTAGAACCCCAAAACATTATATATATGTTTTTTTTAGCAAAGACCCTAGAGAATGCAATGGCGGTCATTGCAACTTTTTTGCGCAGCAATTTTTCGAACGCGTTTTTTTTGGAAAAAAAACAGTTTTGTGCTTTTAAAAAAAAACAAAACAGTAAAGTTAGCCCAATGTTTTTGCATAATGTGAAAGATGCAGTTATGCCGAGTAAATAGATACCCAACATGTCGCCTTTCAAAATTGCACACGCTTGTGGAATGGCACCAAACTTCGTTACTTAAAAATCCCTGTAGGCGACGCTTTAAAAAATTTTTATTGGTTACATGTTTTGAGTTACAGAGGAGGTCTAGGGCCAAAATTATTGCTCTCCCTCTACCAATCGCAGTGATACCTTACATGTGTGGTTTGAACACCGTTTTCATATGTGGGCGGGACTTACGTATGCGTTTGCTTCTGCATGCAAACACACGGGGACAGGGTCGCTTTAAATTTTTTTTTTTTTTTATTGTTCATTTTACTTTATTTATTTTAGTTTGATGCTTTTTTCCAAAAAAATATTTTTTTATCACTTTTATTCCTATTACAAGGAATGTAAACATCCCTTGTAATAGGATTATGGCATGACAGGTCCTCTTTACAGTGAGATATGGGGTCAATAAGACCCCACATCTCACCTCTAGGCTGGGAAGCCTGAAATAAAATAAAATAAAAAAAAAAAGATCCTGGCTTCGATCGTAGCGGTGAGTCGGTAGAAGCACCGGAGGGCGGCGGGATGGGGGGACGTCCCCTCTCGCCTCCCGTAAGAACGATCAAGCAGTGGAACAGCCGCTATGATCATTCGTATGGTGTAGGGAATCACCGGCTGAAAAAGCTGATATCTGAATGATGCCTATAGCTACAGAGTATGGCTGAGCATGGCTGAGTATGGCAGGGTATGGCAGAGTATGGCTGGGTATCACCCAGTATCGCAGAGTATGGCTGGGTATTGCAGAGTATGGCAGAGTATTGCAGGGTATGGCAGAGTATTGCAGAGTTTTGCGGGGTATTGCAGAGTATGGCAGGATATTGCCGAGTATGGCTGAGCATGGCTAGGTATGGCTGGGTATGGCAGAGTATTGCGGGGTATGGCAGAGTATTGCAGGGTATGGCAGAGTATTGCGAGGTATTGCAGAGTATTGCGGGGTATTGCAGAGTATTGCGGGATATTGCAGAGTATTGCACAGTATTGTGGGGTATTGCACAGTATTGCGGGGTATTGCAGAGTATTGCCGGGAATTGTGGGGTATTGCACAGTATTGTGGGGTATTGCAGAGTATTGCACAGTATTGCAGGGCATTGCAGAGTAGTGCAGGGTATTGCAGAGCATTGAGGGATGGCTGAGCATGGATGGATGGCAGTTGTCACTGAGCAGCGCTGTGGGCACTACAGATGCAGCCCACAGTGCTGCTGCCATCCGATCCCTCCCCCTCTCCACTCGCAGTGTACCGATCAATACAGAGAGGGGAGGAGAGGAACCGGCGTCATTTGACGGAGCGATCACATGGTAAACAGCTGCGATTAGCGGCCATTTACCAGGATCCGTGATGCCCCGGGTCCTCTGGACCCGGCGGTCACGGATTCTCTCGGGTGCACGCGCGAGAGGAATTCTGGGAAGACGTCACTGTACGCCCTCCCAGAGTTAAGCAACCACCCTGTCGCCTTCATTTGGCCATGGACCGGTTGTTAAGTGTTTAATATCAACACAAAAAGGGCATTTTCCAAGTTTCAAGAAAGCATCACTAAAACATCAATAACACATAAAAAAAGAATGATGAAGCAGTGTTTTTTCACGTTTTTGGGGTTGTGTTCGATATGTGCAAAGAGAGATCACACAAATACTTAAAAGTATAACATTTATTAAAGATAATGACAGATAAAGAAAATATAACAAGAATACTTAAAGGATCACTAAAGATAAAGATATGTATATATATATATATATGTGTGTGTGTGTGTGTGTGTGTGTGTGTATATATATGTGTGTGTGTGTGTGTGTGTGTGTGTGTGTGTATATATATATATATATATATATATATATATATGTGTGTGTGTGTGTGTGTGTGTGTGTATATATATATATATATATATATATATATATATATATATATATATATATATATATATATATATATATATATATATATATATATATATATATATATGTTTTCTAAATAACAAACATGTTATACTTACCTCCACTGTGCAGCTCGTTTTGCACAGAGTGGCCCCGAACCTGGTCTTCTGGGCTCCCTTGGCGGCTGTCTTGGCTCCCCCCCACAAGGACACAACACCTTTTATGCGAGCTCCCTCACATGGTGTTGAGTGCTTGCGGGCGCGCTCCCGTGATACAGCCGCTCACTGTATCACTCGGCCCCGTCCCCCCGGCGCGCCGCGGCATTGGATGTGATTGACAGCAGCGCGAGCCAATGGCTGCTCTTCTTTCAATCCATCCACTGTAACAATCAATGGCCAGGCTGAGCGGCGAAGAGGATGTCGGGGGCAAGCGCGGGACTTTCGAGGGGTCAGGTAAGTAAAATGGGGGGGGGGTCGGTATTGTCGGATGTTTTTTCCCCTTAATGCATAGAATGCATTAAGGTGAAAAAACTTTTACCTTTACAACCCCTTTAAAGCAGAACCTAAACTTAAAGTAGAACTATAGGTAAAAAAAAAAAAAAAATTCATTTTGGATAGAGTAAGGGAAGGCTATAACCCTCTGTCAGATTTTTTTCGCTATCTGTGTCCTATTGTGGAGATTTCCCTTCACTTCCTGTCTCATAGCCAAACAGGAAGTGAGAGTAAATCCCTGCAAATTAAGGGGATTCTTTGGGGACCCCCAGGTCTGAACTAGTGTCCCTATTGGAACATTTCCCCTCTATTATTTTTCTGGGAACAACCCAAAATTTTGGGGTTTTTCTTTTACTTTCACTTACAATGATAATAGTAACCAGCACAATTGGAGGGTTGAATCTTCTTAATAGGGGCACAGACAGCAATAAGAATTGACAGGTGCTCTAATCTATCTCTACTCTATCCAAAACTAAATAAAAAGTTTAGCCTTCTTTAGTTATACTTTACTAACTAAGCATGCTGTTTCGCCAAGGAGTCCCCTGCACATGCAGTATGTCCAGATGATCAGATCAGACGCTTGCATGGTTGCAAGCTCTAGTGTGAGACTAAAGTTCCATGTGATAACTGTAGTATTTAAACTTGTGTAAGGAATAGACAACCCCCAAGCCAACTCCCTTTGACATATGACCCCTCAAGGACTTGGCCAGTTAACAATGACATTCCTTTGGTATAAGATAAAGCTATGCTTATGTCCTTATATGGCCTCATTAAGCAGAATATTAGAGGCTTTATTAGATATTTGTGATGCCAACCTTAATAAGGAATATGAAATATGCAATTTCCCTATCAAGCAGTAGGTGCTTCAATGTGTATTAAAGTCAAAGCAAGTGTAAATGAGCTAAAATAAAATACATAAAGTAGAATTAAAGGCAATTTTTTTCATTTCAGGTAGCGTAAGGGAGGGTTAAAACCCCTGTCAGGTTTTTTGTTTTGCCCTCTGTGCCCTATTGGGGAGAATTCTCACGTCCTCTTCCATAGCCAAAACAAGAAGTGAGAGGAAATCCCTCCAAAATTAGGGAATCCTGGGGTGTCACTAGAACTCGTGTCTCCTTTGGAAGATTTCACCTCTATTACTGTTCTGGGGACATTTTCCTTTACTTCCACTTTTGATGATAACAGTAAATGGGACAAATACGATGAATCTCCCTAACAGGAACAGACAACAATAAAATATGACAGGTGTTCTAATCCCTCTTCACTCTATCCAAACTAAACTAAACAAAAAAAGTTATACTTTAATAGCCCTATAGTCTATGTAGCACACCTCACAGGAGCCATTAGTTTGGTAATCCCTCTGGAGTTATCCTGATTTCACTGAATTGAGTGGTGTAATGCCACAACCACTGTGACACACCCTAAACACAAATAAACCACAGCAGTTTGAATTCAAAGGTGTTTGTAAGGTGATACTTTGTAAAATAACGGAAACACTGATCGGCAAAGATAATTTGAAACAAGCTCCAACGGGAGGAGAGTAGGATGAATTCTATTTCTATTGGATATCCTAAAACGTGATATAGCAGTATCTGTTCGTTTCTGCAATTTGTGTAAAATGGGTTTGACAACCCTCTCTCGCCAATCCTTGTTCACTGGTCTTTATGGCGGAGGGACTCTTTTCAGCTTTATAGCTCAAACTCCAGATAGGCTGACCTGAGGTATGATGAGGGACCACCATACTAAGATGTATATACTGTAAATTATGTTTGGCAAGATTTGCCTTGCCTCACTGAGAAGTCACTATAGTGTAATTGGCTGGAGTCACTCCAATTAAATCGCCGGGAGACGTATACAGATATATACTACCTAACTCCCTAAATGACCACTGGCCACACTTTGTTGCAATGGTAGCTGTGAGTGAAGCTGACAACTCACCCTGGGATTGTTGCTGACTATTCAAGATGGTAGCCATCCTCTCCCTGAGGTAATGATGGCTGCAGGTGAAAAGTGACAGTTTCTCTGAAATATTGCTGACTGTTCAAGATAGCTACCATTCTTATTTTCTGAGGTAATGGTACCTGGAAGTAGCACTGACAGCTTTGCTGATTGTTAAAGATGGCTGCAGTCCTCTCCCTAAGGTAATGGTGGCTGAGGGTGAGACTAACATCTTCTTCATTCAAATACTGTAGCTTGTCTGAGGCTGCCAATGCCCCTATATTAATGTGTATCGGATTTCCGGTCCCGGACATTCCTCAGCAGATGCATTGGTTGTGCTGCACGACAGGCAAATCCACCAGGCTCTATGCTCTAATTCATGCATCCTTCTCCAGTCTGACCACTAAGACCTAGAACTTTCCCAAGGCATTGCATTGCATTGGTGCAAGCAAAAACTTGCAACATGTAAGCTTTCACGTGCGTTTTTAAGCCGATATGTTCAACACGTGGTGTCACAGATGATACTCTATATAGGCTAACAAAAAAACGCCTGAAGCTCAAATGCTGTAACAAAATGCACATAAAATTTGTGTGACAAAACGCATCCAAAAACATGACGCTCAGGTGTGAAAGCAGCCTTACTGTGTCTTTCTGCCTCCCTATAACATCCTCCTTTAGCTCCCTAATCTGTAATTTTCTCGCTCCTTTCCATAGTTATCCTGGGAGTTTCTACATAGAATGGGTCCATGGAGAATAAACGTAGCCAGTAGCCACCTTCTAACAGGAAGTCAGATCGCAGTAGTGAAAAAAAAAGGAATTTGGAGGTGGCTGAGAGCAATAGAAGGCAGTCAAAACCTAATTAAGCTTAAATGTACTCACATCTCCATTCTAAGGCTTTTCTATCTACCCTGCAAAAAGGAAAGCTCTGTTTACTTACCTATTTTGAGGGTGCTCTGGTCTGGTCACATGATCGTCTCCCAGCGCAGGCTTCAATGTAGAAGAGAGATCGCCGACAATGGCTGCAGAGCCTGTGCGATGGCATCACCCATAAGCTTACTATGGGGCATCCGTTGTCAGCTGTCTAACTTCTACACTGAAGCCGGCACTTCAGGTAGGTATAGAC
Organism: Aquarana catesbeiana; assembly: GCF_042186555.1. Taxonomy (NCBI): domain Eukaryota; kingdom Metazoa; phylum Chordata; class Amphibia; order Anura; family Ranidae; genus Aquarana; species Aquarana catesbeiana. The sequence goes on from NC_133328.1 coordinate 467,793,619, forward strand.
AGCTTTCCTTTTACAGGGTAGATAGAATGGGCTTAGAATGGGGTTGGGAATACAATTAAGCTTTGTAAGGTTTTGACTGGAATGCCACTTTAAGAATACATACTGTACTCGAACAGATTTCAAGAGTTTAGTGTCACTTATCTATAGCGTTAAGCTGCGTTTAAGATGCGTTACAGCGCATTAGTAAACACAGCTCAAATGCAGAGGTGGCAATGAAGCCTATAGAATGTGGAATGCCTTAAAATACTTGATACATAGGATTATACTATCTCATCCACCTGCCATTGTTTTAGGGTTCTTTCAGACAGGCAATAATGCTTACTGCCCTATCACTGCAGTGAATAGCTTTTCAAAGAGCAGTATAGCAGCGACTGGCAGGCATTCAGAAGATGATATTGCCATATCCTGACACCAGTTTTTTTTTTGTATTGTCCAATGGCAATTTTGCATTGTGGGACTGCGCTGCAACTGCGAGCCAAGCATTTGGCTTACAGTTGCAGTGCAACCTCATTGCTCTCAAAGGAAAGTGTCGTGGCATATGTACAGCCCTGTCAGGTTAGAATTTCGGGGGGTGTTGACCCTATTTGGTTCAGGGAACAGGACAGAAAGTGCCCATCCCGCTGCCAGAGCACAGATCTGTATACTGTATGTAGATGATGCTACATACAGTTTATACAGGGCTCATAGCTGACACATCTGTTATGCCGCGTACACACGGTCGGACTTTTCGTCTACAAAAGTCCGACAGCCTGTCCGACAGACTTCCTGCGGACTTTCGGCGGACTTGCAGCAGACTTTCTAACGAACGGACTTGCCTACACACGACCACACAAAAGTCCGACGGATTCGTACGTGATGACGTACACCGGACTAAAATAAGGAAGTTCATAGCCAGTAGCCAATAGCTGCCCTAGCATGGGTTTTTGTCCGTCGGACTAGCACACAGACGAGCGGATTTCGGGGTCCGTCGTACTTACGACGTAAAGATTTGAAGCATGTTTCAAATCTAAAGTCCGTCGGATTTGAGGCTAAAAAAGTCAGTTGAAAGTCCGGAGAAGCCCACACACGATCGGATTACCAGCCAGCTTTAGTCCGTCAGCGTCCGTTGGACTTTTGTAGACGAAAAGTCCGACCGTGTGTACGCGGCATTAGTGAAGGAAAAGGTTTGTTTAGACCAGTTTAGTCCAAACTAACTATTTGAAGTCACAAGAAACCTACAGTTAGGCTTTAAGTTTTTCTGACTGCACACATCCTTTCAGTGACCGATAGAGGATGTCTCTAGCCTTTTAAACTATTGATAACACTGACAAGAAAATACAATTATGTAGAGGAGGGTATGGTATATTATAATATACCCTGGCAGAATTTGAGATTTCTTGGCCATTTTTCAGAGAATATGAATGATAACACAAAAATTTTTCTTTCACTCATGGTTAATGTTTGGCTGAAGCCATTTATTATCAATCAACTGTGTTTACTCTTTCTAAATCATAATCACAACAGAAACTACCAAAATGACCCTGATTAAAGGTTTACATACCCCAGTTATTAATACCATGTATTGCCCTCTTCATCAGTGACAGCTTGAAGTCTTCTGTGGTATTTGTGGATGAGGCTCTTTATCTTGTCAGATGGTAAACCTGCCCATACCTCTTGGCAAAAAGCCTCCAGTTCCTGTAAATTCTTGGGCTGTCTTGCATGAGCTGCACGTTTGAGATCTCCCCAGAGTGGCTCAATGATATTGAGGTTAGGAGACCGAGATGGCCACTCCAGAACCTTCACTTTATTCTGCTGTAGCCAATGACAGGTCAACTTGGCCTTGTGTTTTGGATCATTGTCATGTTGGAATGTCCAAGTATGTCCCAATCGCAGCTTCCTGGCTGGTGAATGCAAATGTTCCTCCAGTATTTTTTGATAACATACTGCATACATCTTGCCATCAATTTTGACCAAATTGCAGTGCCTTTGTAGCTCACACATCCCCAAAACATCAGCGATCCACCTCCGTGTTTCACAGTAGGAATGGTGTACCTTTCATCATAGGCTTTGTTGACTCCTCTCCAAATGAAGCGTTTATGGTTGTGGTCGAAAAGCTCAATTTTGGTCTCATCACTCCAAATGACTTTGTGCCAGAAGGTTTGAGGCTTGTCTCTGTGCTGTTTGGCGTATTGTAAGCAGGATACTTTGTGACATTTGCATAGTAATGGCTTTATTCTGGCGACTCCACCATGCAGACCATCGTTCTTCCTTCTTATTGTGCACCTTGAAACAGCCATACCACATGTTTTCAGAGAGTCCTGTATTTCACCTAAAGTTATTTGTGGGGATTTCTTTGCATCCCGAACAATTTTCCTGAAATTTTAGTTGGTCTACCTGACCGTGGTTTGGTTTTAACAGAACTCCTCATTTTCCACTTCTTGATTAGAGTTTAAACACTGCTGATTGGCATTCTCAATTCCTTGGATAGCTTTCCTGTTTTATACAGTTCAGCTAACTTTTCCTGCAGATCCTTTGCTTTCCCCATGACTCAGAATTCAGAAAAGTCAGTGCAGCACTGGATGATGTCATGGTTATGCAGTAATGTTTGTCTGTCAGCTTATCTCTCCATGTGTTCAGCTTAAGAGGCCAGTCACTCTCACCTGGCTGCTTAAGTAATCTCTCCTCAAAGCATGGCTCCACCCCAGCCCCTATCAGGGAACTCTATATTAACCTGTGCACTGCAAGCCAGCTCTGCTGGTCAATATTGTGTGTTTTGGCTTCCGTGTGCTCATTGCTCTGTGTCCTACGTCTGATCCTGTTTACCGACCTTGGCTTGTTCTTGACTGTCCTCGTCTGCTTCATATCCCGACCTTTTGGCGTGTTTTTTGACTATCCCTATCTGCTTGTTGCCCTGACCTTTTGGCTTATCTCCTGACTATCCTTGTTATTCCAGGCTGCTGCTTTCTTTCTGTCCTCCAGTAGTCTACTGTGAGCGTGAGCTGGGAGATCCTGGGGGCCGCGACCTGGAGTCAGACTGCAGCGAAGTCTATCTGCAACATCAGGGGCCCTGGTGAACACCCAGTGGCTCTTAGATTCCGCGCCCTGGGAAATCTCATGCTCTAGATCCCAGTGTGATCCGCGTTGGTGCTCCAGAGTACCTGCTTTCCTGAACCACCCAGGGCTCCATCCGCAGCAGTCAGCCGTAGGGTCCATCAGGGGGCATGATAGATGAAAGGTGCAAGGGTCTTTTAGGAGTCCAGAAACTCATTGACCTTTTATACACACACACACTAATTACAAGCAAACAGATCACAGGGGAGGATGGTTACCTTTTAATCGCCATTCAAACCCCTTTTTGTCAACTTGTGTGCATGTTATCTGGCCAAAATCACCAGGGTATGTAATTTTTTGATCAGGGTAATTTGGGTAGTTTCTGTTGTGAATATGATTTAAAAAGAGTAAACACAGTTGATTGATAATAAGTGGCTTCAGTGAAACACTAACCACGAGTGAAAGAAACATTTTTGTGTTATCATTCATATTCCCTGAAAAATGGCCAAAAAATCTGCCAGGGTATGTAAACTTATGAGCACAACTGTGTATATATTAGGGAAAATTGTTATCCATACTTACCGTAATTTTCCTTTCCTGGATCCTCCCCATGTCAGCCTACTATGGGTCAGCTCTGCCCCCTCTGACCCCTCCAGGACCACCTCTTTTCTAACCCATAAAAGGGCGGCTGTCTGCCCACACCAGTGTTCAAAAAACCCCGCCTCGCGACGGATAAACTGGGTGGGAATCCTCCGGCTGACATGGGGAGGATCCAGGAAAGGAAAGTTACGGTAAGTATGGATAACAATTTTCCTTATTCCTGGACCTCCCCATGTCAGCCTACTATGGGATGTACCAAGCAATATTAAGAAGGGAGGGAAGACAAAAAATATAAAATAAGCCAAACCCTCAATGCAATGCTACTCAAAATTTTTAATGGGCAACAGCCGCCGTAATAACTGTAGAGCCAAATGTTTCCTCAGGCAGACAAGCCATATTAAGCTTGTAATGCCTGATAAAAGGTGTTGGGCATGCCCCAGCTTGCTGCTCTGCAAACTACCTCAGGGGAGAACTTTGCATTTGCCCAGCATGCTGCCATACCCCTCGTCGAATGTTCTTTGATCTCTGAAGGAGGAGGAAGGCCCAGCGTTTTGTATGCATGGTCTTGACAAACCAGGAAGACACAACTCTGGATGTTGCTGGCATACCCTTTTTAGGCCCCATTGGGAAAACCTACAGCTGATCTTGTTTGCCAAAGCTTTTAGTCCATTTCAGGTAGGTTGAAACCGCAGAGACCAGGTCTAACCTACTCCACTCATCATCAGTTGTATCCGCCAGAAAGGCTGGGAGAATGACCTCCCAGTTCATACGATATTATGTGGCCACCTTAGGTAGAAAGCTCGGTATCGGCCTAAGGACTATCTTGTCTGGGAGCGCCAAACAATATGGTTCTTTAGATGAGAAGGTGCACAACTCGGAGTCTCTTCTGGCCGAGGCCACGGCTAGTAAAAAACAAAAACAAAAAAACTGTTAAAAGAAATAATGAACAAGAGAAAGCTTGATCAAACGGAGGAACCAGCAATGTTCCCAAGACTAGTGTTAAGTCCTCTTTTGGAAAAAACCATTTCAATCGAGGTCTGATTTCTATGGCTGCCCCTAAAAAAATCAGATCACCAACAGATGTAGAGCATATCTTGTACATGACATAGCCGACAAGGCAGGGATTTGACCCTTCAAGGAATTATAAGCTAACCCTTGGAGACTACTCTGCAGAAACTCCAAAATGTTAGATACTGAAGGAGATCCAAGGTCCCAACCCCTTTCCGTAGTATTCCAGATCCAGTGATAGGTTACGTTCGTTCTGACGATCCTGTAATAATGTCATTAACTTTATCCTCCTGCGGTTCAGGTGTCAGGCCCCACTCTGCAGAAGGAGATTTTGACAAGGAGGCAAAGGGATTGGTGAGCCCAACTTTCTCCTCCAAGCCAGAGGGAACCACAGCTCCCTGAGCCAGTAAGGTAAGACTACTATTGCTGTGACCCTTTCTCGCTGAATCTTCAGCAGGATTTTGAGAACCAATGGAGGCGGTGGCAACACATACACCAAGGGGAAGTTCCAAGACCTGTACAGAGCACCCTGACCCAATGCCTGTTGATGCTAGGTCCGGGAGAAGAAGCAAGACAGTTGACAATTCTCCAATGCCATAAGATCTATCGAAGGCGTCCCCCAGACCCTGAAAATCTTGTGTAGGTACTTGGGGTTGAGGCCCCATTTGTTGCGATCCCCAAAGCCTCGAATCAAGCGATCTGCTAAAACATTGCCAGGCCCTGGGAGTTAAGATGCTGTAAGAGAGCCAAGAATCTTCTCTGTGCAGAGGAAGATTGACATGCCACCTGAAGGAGAGGGTGACTTCTTGTGCCCCCTTGATGAGACACATAAGCCACCGTAGTTTTGTTGTCCAAAAGAATCTTGACAGCTCGACCTCGCAACATAGGTTGGAACGCTGAGAGCGTGTCTGACAGCATCCAATCCCAGGAAATTTGAACTCTTCGCCCCACAAAGGTACCATTGGCCTTGAACCTGCTGTGCCAGGCAGTGTGCCCTGCAGCCTGCCAGACTGGCATTGGTTGACATCACTATTGGTTCTGAGACCTTCCATGGAACTCCGCGGGAAAGATTGCGAGCTACTGACCACCAACCAGGGACCAGATTATCGGAATTGGCAGATGATCCCACTGAAGAAGAAAGTTGCATTGAAACCTCCTTCTGCGCCACCTGACCCACGGGACTACTGGAACTGTGGCTGATAAAACCCCCAGATACTGCATGGATTCCTTCAGCATCATAGAAGGCCTGACCATCACTGCTTTGTCTGAGACTGGATCTCCTGGACCTTCCTCTGAGGAAGAGAAACAAGACCCCGATCCATGTTGAATTGTACTCCTAAATACTCCAACATTTGGGTCAGATGCATCTGGCTCTTCCGAAAGTTGATCAACCAACAGAAACGAGTTAGTGTTTTGCAGGTGAATTCACATGAACTAGAAGGAGCTCATTTGACGGCCCAGAAGTAGCATCTCATCTAGATAATGAAATATTTGCACTCCCTTGGCCCTGGGAGTCGCAGCGACAGCAGACAGTAACTTTAAAAATGTTCTCGGAGTCGCGCAGAGACCGAATAGGAGAGATTAAAAATGAAAATGAGAGCCTTCCACGGAAGGCCTGAGAAAGCGATGGTGAGATGCGTCTATGGAGACATGAAGATACGCATCCGCCAGATCGATGGAAACCATCCACTCTCCTGACTCCACAACCGAAACGATAGTTTCCAATGACTCCATTTTGATGGTGGAACCTTCATGTAAGAATTCAGGACTTTGAGGTCAAAAACTGGTTCGAAACCCCCTGAAGCCTCTGGAACCAAAAACAGAAGGGGAACATACTCTTTGACCCAATTCGTGCCTTGGAACCGGAAAGGATGGCCCTTGCTGCCAACAGCTCCCCTATATATCCTTGCAAACATTGCCTCCTTTCCAAATCCGTAGAAAGTCCAGTTTCTATGAACAAGGTCTGAGGGGGCCTTGTTCTGAACTCGAGACGATAACGTGATCAAATGACGGCTACAATCCAGGCATCATGTAATTTGTCTGCCCAAACCCCCCCTGAATTGGGCTAGTCTTGCTCCTACTTGAGAGGGTTAAGCGGAGACAGCTTCAGAAGGACTTATTTGAAGTCTTAGGCTCTGTCTCCACTACTGCGAGTTGTTGTGCGACCTGACACATGCAAAGTCGCATGACAAGTCAAAACCCATGTATTTCAATGGTCCCCATTCTAATTGGTGCGACTTAAGTCACAGCGACTCCAAAAAAAGGTTTTTGCGCTACTTTGTTCCGAAATCTGTGCGATTTGTTCTCACATGGTTTTCACAGGTCAAATGAGATCGCATCACAAATCGCACAGCAAAGTCACAGTGTAAATCGCGTGACTCTGGGGACGCAGCAGTGGAAACACAGCCCCAGGAGCTTAGTTGGCCCTGGCCTTGGAAGGTTTCTGGAAGGTTGTGAAGTAGGAACAGTGGTCAGTTTATATGGCCATAGTTATGTGTGTAGTAAGACTGATTTAGAATTTCAGCAAAGAATCATATTTCTTGTATTTTATGTTGAAGCTACTTGTGACTTCCCCATCAATTTGCTACAGTCCTCTTTCTGTGCAAAAAGCTTGCTTGCTGACATCATTTAAGACAGATGAAGGAACCTGCAAGAACATACTGCAGAGAGACGAGTTTTGTATAAAGCTAAAAATATATATGGTTTTGCGGAACTTGTCTGGTTTTAGGATGCTTAGGTTGATTTTTAAAATGTTAGAATGTCTGTTAAAACAGAAGTGTACCGCCTGTTCGCTTGTGACGCAGTATGCTGAAAATATATATCTACACTGTATTCACTGTATCTGACACTCTTGACGTGTAGACACGAGTCAGGTCAGGAGTGTCCATTCTTTTCTGGCCAGAAAGATGGAATAAAATCTCCCATACCAGAGTTCTTTGTCCAACTGTCATTTACTGATATTCTGCTACTTTATTTGGTGCATTTGGCCGTGAGGGGGGAATATCGGTGTGACCTGTTGAGGCAGGTGGCACTGTTTTCCACCAGACCTACAAGGAGTGGTCCGAGAGGCCAGCCCTGCGGGCTATATCGTAGTCTCAAAAGGCGCCTTCTAGAACTGTTATCTAGGAGACTGCGCTGTGTCCCATTTGGTGGCCTGCTGTGGACGACCTTCGTAGCGTCAAAAGGACCTGGGAATCTGAGAAATAGATAGCTGGAGCTCCAACGGGAACAGGTGAGAGTCTTTTTTTACTTCTGTTTTTGGATAACAGTCAGACAGCCAGCCAGCCTCTCGACGGATCGAGAGAAGGGAAGCCTGATCACCTTCCGAGAGAGACGTCCGTTCAGATGATTGTGCATCTTTCGGACAAATCCTCAGTCAGTCAGTAATTTTTGGGTGGGAGTGTCTGGTATGATTGATGTGTGTATGAGACATCACTTTGTGGTGAGGTGACCGTGGTCCTCTTCTAAGCGCGGCTCCTGGCCGGGAGACCGCACCCAGGCCACTGACCGAGGGAAGCGTTGTCTATTGTTCCTATTTGTGTCGAGGATTCAGACCCCTTACTGAATTCTCATCATCTACCCTACCCTCTGTGTCTGTCTTGGTGTCTTTAGGTTATAAGAATGGGTGGGAAACATAGTGTTGAATCTCCCCTACAATCCACGATCTCCAACTTTAGGAAGGGATTTGCTAAGAACTGCAATTTAAAACTTAGTCCTGAGAAATTGATAACATTGTGTGAGAAAGATTGGCCCTGCTATGGAGCGCGGTGGCCCCCACAGGGAACCCTTGACTTAGAGACCATTGACTGATTATTTGAGAATATTATGTCAGACTCACAGAAACATGACCAAGACGCACCTTCCAGGAGGACTGTTTGTTCGGATGATTGTGCATCCCTCAAATAAATCCTCAGCCAGTCAGGAGGAATATCCGTCCAGATGATTGTGCATCTCTCGGATAAATCCTCAGCCAGCCAGTCAGGAGGAATATCCGTCCAGATGATTGTGCATCTCTCGGATAAATCCTCAGCCAGCCAGTCAGGAGGAATATCCGTCCAGATGATTGTGCATCTCTCGGATAAATCCTCAGCCAGTCAGTCAGGAGGAATGTTCGTCCAGATGATTGTGCATCTTTCGGACAAATCCTCAGTCAGTCAGTCAGCTAGGAGAAAACGTCTGTCTGGATGATTGTGCATCCTTTGAACAAATGGGAGATAAAGACCTGCAGTGGATAGAAGCCACAAAAAGAGGAACAGTGTAGAATTATGGTTATGACAAGAGTAGTACCACTGACAAAACAAACAAAACACATATATTCTCAACCCGAAGAGACAGATCAGCCTCCCCCGTATGTAGATGAATGGACCTCAGATAGAGACAGGTCAGAGCCATGTCCAAATGCCCCCTCCAGTAAACAAGGGGACTCAAGTTGTTGTCCACCTACATCAGATTCAGCAAGTTTGCCAAATCTCAGTAAATATACTCCGAACCGTAACACTCTGGGTATAGGCAGGACAGAAATAGGGAACTCAGTAGTAGTCAATGGGCTCCCCAATCAAGTGTCCACTTCCACTCCGAGAAATCCTGATGCAAACAGCCGGACCCTTGCCCCGTCTTTCAACATACCTCTGCAAATGCCCCTAAGAAAACAGGCGGTGGAGGAACATCGGACTCTAGTTTACACCCCTTTTTACCACAACAGATTTACTGAACTAGAAGATTCATAAACCTGCCTACTCTGAGAAGCCCCAAGCCATCACAGATTTGCTCCGGTCCATAACTCAGACCCATAACCCCACTTGGTCGGACTGCCAGCAACTTTTATTGACCCTTTTTAATACTGAGGAGAAACACAGAATTAACCAAGCAGTGCAGAAGTATAAAGGCAAAAGACCCTTCCTATTAGAAAGACTTTGTAGTTTTGGGGGGGCATCAAGTCCAACATCAGTTCCTGTACATGCCGGATTCCCCTATTCCTTTGCTGGGCAGAGACTTACTTGCTAAACTCAGAGCATACATATACTTCCAATCTGATGGACAGGCTATCCTAAAATTGCCCCATCCCTTTGAAGCCCACATACTGCAAGACATCCCGGGACTATGGGCAGAAGACAACCCACCAGGATTAGCCAGACGCGTTCCCCCAATCCTTATTGAATTAAAATCAGGAGCCACTCCAGTCAGCCTGAAACAGTACCCAGTCCCTCTAAAAGCCCTAGTAGCAATACAAAAGTACTTAAACAAATTCCTACACTATGGGATTCTTAAAACCTTGTCAGTCTCCCTGGAATACACCTCTACTTCCAGTACAGAAACCCGAAACAGCTCACTGTCGTCCTGTTCAAGACCTCAGAGCGGTCAATCAGGCTGTAATGACCATGCACCCAGCGGTCACTAATGAACTGTTACAATTACTGTGGGAGGCAGGTTATAAGGTGTCCCGGTGAAAGGTGCAATTTTGACAAGAGACTGTAAAGTACCTGGAATTCAGAGTATCACAAGGACAGAGACAATTGGGAGAAGGCAGGAAAGAAGCTGTTTGTCAGATTTCCACCCCGACTACCAGACGGCAAGTACGTGAATTCCGGGGGGTGGCAGGATTCTGCTGAATCTGGATACCGGACTTTGCCACAAAAGCCAGACCCCTCTATGAATCCACAAAGGGGGGAGAAAAGGAACCCTTTCAATGGGGACAACAACAAAACATAGCATTAAGACATTAAGGTCTCCCTAATGCAGGCTCCTGCGCTAGGCTTGCCAGATAGCCAAAAAGTCTTCTATTTATATGTCAGTGAAAAACAAGGAATAGCAGTAGGAGTCCTGACACAATACTCTGGGTCTTGGCAGCGCCCTGTAGCATACCTTTTCAAAACAACTGGACACTGTGGCTTAGGGATGGCCATCCTGCCTGTGGGCCATTGCAGTAACAGCCCTCCTTGTGGCTGAAGCTGACAAGTTGTCATTGGGTCAGGAGACTTATGTCCGAGTCCCACACCAAGTACAGGCATTAATGGATTACAAGGGGAATCACTGGTTTACTAACAGTCAAATGGTTAAATATCAAGCTATGCTGTGTGAAAATCCTTGTATCCACTTAGAGACTGTAAACACTTTAAACCCAGCCACTCTGCTCCCCACCTCACAGGAACCCCTAACTCATGACAGTCTCCAAGTAATGGATATGCAAGCCGACCAGACTTGAAAGACAGCCCCTTGGAAAGTCCAAACGTTGAGTACTTTACTGACGGAAGCAGTTTTGTAAAAGATGTTTATCCCCAGATATAGACTCAGACAATGGCCCTGCTTTTGTCCACAAGTGCCTCCAGGAATTAGCAACAGCACTTAAGATTACTTGGAAACTACACACTGCATATAGGCCCCAAAGCTCTGGAAAAGTTGAACGAATGAACTGTACGCTCAAGTCATAACTGGCCAAGCTCTGTCAGGAAATCCAAATGAAATAGACCTTGATGTTGCCCATTGCTTTACTGAGAATTCGGAGTACCCCAACAAAGAGGACAAATCTGTCCCTTTTTGAGGTACTGTATGGTAGGCCCCCACCCATCATTAGAGGGAAAAGAGGAGACTTGCATCAGATAGGAGGGGTAGTTAACCATGAACTGATACAGAGACTTGGGGAGAGTAAGCAAGACATAGGGAAATGGGTTCAAGAGAAACTTCCCGTAAGCTTGTCGAACCCAGTACACCCCTTTAAACCAGGAGACACAGTGTGGGTAAAGGAGTGGAACTTAACCCCACTAGGGCCAAAATGGAGGGGTCCTTACACTGTTCTGCTATCTACCCCAACAGCCATTAAGGTAGCTGAGGGGACACCCTAGATACACCACTCCAGGGTAAAACGAGCTGCTGACCTCACAGACTCCTGGCACAGTACAGTAGATCCCCTAGATCCTTTGAGACTGAGATTGACCAGAGAAATCAGAAGGAAGAACTCCAGCCCTGTGTTCAGCACACCCCTGGAAGCTGCTGAATTTACGCACGGCAGAAGATAGACAGACTGCAGCCCTGCGGCCAAGACACTCCTGGAAGCTGCTGGCTCAATGCACTGTGAAAGATAAAGGATATCTACTAAGCTCTGCTCCAACCACACCCCGGACGCTGGTTGGTCTACGCATAAGCTGAAGCTTGGGGATATTCATCGGTGTAATGTTTACTAAAATCTTTATAACGAGACTGTTGATAGTCATAGCAGTGATACTGGCCGAGCTAAAAAGGGGGGAGGGTAATTCATGTGACCCTTGTATAAGGACCACCAGAGTAGGATCAATAGCTACCAAGATGTTACTGTGGCACTCTCATTATCAATGCAAGAGCACAGAAGCTGGTACCTGCATACATAATGGGACTACCTATTTAATGTGATCCGTTGAAAATCAGATAACCTGTTATAACCCTACTTATGCTCCCTATAAAACTTGACTATACCATTCGGAGCTTTAGCTCCACCGGTAAGCTGGTAAACCATACCCTAATCACCAACTCAAGTATTGCAGAGACAAGTTTTAATTATTTTCTGATTCTCCCTATAGTGTATGGAGTGCTAATATTTTTACTCTTTTTGCATTCTTATTGTTACCATGGGCCAAGGGTCACTATCCCAGTGTTTTATAAGTTAATGAGAGACCCGGCTGGAGCCGACAATGGGGAATAATCTCGGTAGAAGTATGTTTTGTGCCTGCTAGTGAGGTCACCATAGAAAAAAAAACAAAACAAAACTGTATGCTATTTAGTGATGCTTAATCTCGCTCATATTAATCGCTATGATTATGATCAAAGGGGGGAATGAAGTAGGAACAGGGGTCAGTTTATATGGCCATAGTTATGTGTGTAGTAAGACTGATTTAGAATTTCAGCAAAGAATCATATTTCTTGTATTTTATGTTGAAGCTACTTGTGACTTCCCCATCAATTTGCTACATTCCTCTTTCTGTGCAAAAAGCTTGCTTGCTGACATCATTTAAGACAGATGAAGGAACCTGCAAGAACATACTGCAGAGAGACGAGTTTTGTATAAAGCTAAAAATATATATGGTTTTGCAGAACTTGTCTGGTTTTAGGATGCTTAGGTTGATTTTTAAAAGGTTAGAATGTCTGTTAAAACAGAAGTGTACCGCCTGTTCGCTTGTGACGCAATATGCTGAAAATATATATCTACACTGTATTCACTGTATCTGACACTCTTGACGTGTAGACACGAGTCGGGTCAGGAGTGTCCATTCTTTTCTGGCCAGAAAGATGGAATAAAATCTCCCATACCAGAGTTCTTTGTCCAACTGTCATTTACCGATATTCTGCTACTTTAGTTGAACCAGCTCCCCTCCACTGTCTGAAAAACTGTCTGTAAGCCCTGGCCTCTCAGAATCCTTCTTTGGATCTCTTGTTGAACAGAAAGGGCTGCTGTGTCTTTTTCTCTTCTGTGGCATTAGGCCAGATCTGCGGCCGGAAACCCACTGAATTGCTGATTCTAAGTCTTCCCGAAGAGTAGCTTCCCGTCAAATGGAACCGAACACAGACTGTGCTGAGAAGCCTTGTCAGCCAACCAATGCTTCAACCATAAGGCTCTGCGGGCTGTGACGGAATGAGCCATTATCTTTGCTGTCATCTTGACCTGGTTGACAGCCACAACTCTACAGCAGTCTGCAAAGGAGAAGAACTGCCACTTCCCAGACTTTCATCCAAACATCCATCCACCGGCTCCGCTACCCACACTCTAAGGCTGGATTCACACCCATGCACTCCCAGCGCATTCCGCAGAACTGCACCACAGAACGCGTTCCATAGGAGACCATGATAAATGGACGGTAGTGCAAATCCGCAAAACGCAAAAAGCAACAAAAAACACACAGGTGCGAACCCAGCCCAAGTGCTACTGCCACAGGAGTGAGTGCTACCGCCGGTCTACAGGCTGCTGTCCAAACTATACAACTTTGTTTAGGTCTGCTTCTATTTTGCGATCCATTATGCACATTGAGCTTCTTCTCAGGTACCCGCCCCCACTCATCGTCAATTACTTTTTTAATTTCAGAAATGAAATGGGAAGGAAACCAGTGCAAAAATCAAACGTATGCGATTCTGAGACCATCTCAGCCTCAGATGGATCCGAATCACTATCGACTTCAGAGTTAAAACGCCCTGAAAACACTCTTTAAGCCATCCTTGACTGCGTGCTGAATGTAGGATTTAACCTGGCGTGCTTTCGCAGCATTGTCCTGAGCCGTCTGATGTCTTGACCTCTCTTGGCTTGGGTCCGAGCGACTAAAGTGAGGTAAGAGCGAGGGAGATCTGGAATGCTGTGACAACAGGCATCTAACCAGCTGCATGCAACTCTGCGATTTGTCATGTCTAGTCCCTTCTTTACTCTTTTGAGGCTGGAATGCTGTTTCGGAACCTCTTTGCTGGAGTTTATCTCACAGTGGGCCCCTGTGTAAAACACAGAGGATGTGCTATCTTTTAAAAAAAAATAAACACAATTTTTTTTTTTTTTCAAAACAAAATTAAATAAATAAATACAATTAAAATAAACTTATCCATCCAAATCTTCAGTGCTTAAGGCAGCTAGGCAGGCAAGCAAAAATCCCCAGTTCTAGAAGGTACAGGATAACAAAAATTATAATGCAAATCAGCAATGAGCATTCTGGTGTTTGCTAGGCAACCCAAAGAGGAAGCTACCTCTGACCTCACCTGCTCAACTCTGAGCTTCCTGAAAGGAGTACATGTGGAGGCGGTGAACTACAAGTCCCAGCGAGCCAAACCACTGCCTGAACACACAAAAACATGGAAGGAGAGAGTGCCAGCACCTGCCTAACGAAGGTATATACAGTCATTTATACTGCCAGTGCATAGTTGCCAACATTGTAAAAAAAAATGTGGGACACTTTTGTGGCTGTAGGCAGAGCCGTACGATAATTAGGGGGCGGGGCATTCGTTTGTAGGCATGGCTTAGGGAAAATATACAAGTGCGGCGCGCGAAGTGCGCCACGGCGAAAAATGGGCGTGGTTTACGTGACACAGTGGGCATGGCTTAAATGGGCGTGGCTCAAGAGGGTGTGGTTAGAGTCTGAGATGAATGAGGGATGGAGAGGGGGAGAGGGGGAGAGGGATTAGAGGGGGAGAGGGGGAGAGGGAAATGACGGGACAGCAGCCCCAGATCCTACACAATAAAAATATGTGTATTCTAGAAAGTTTAACAATCAGCAGATAAAGATACTCCAAACACCTGGTGTTAGCACTTCAATCATCCCGGCACCATGGTTGTTATGGTGTCAGGATGATTGAAGTGCATTATTTCTATTATTACATTGTAATATAAAATGAAATCATTCAACTCACCATAATGCAGAATTAGTGGGATCCCTGAGCGTGTCACTAGCCACGTCGCCTGCCACCAGCCGTCCGTCCTTGCGTCAGATGTCCCAGCAGAGTCCGTCCTTGCATCAGGTGCCCCCAGCGGAGCCCCCCTTACATCAGATGTCCCCAGCGGAGCCCCCCCTCACATCAGGAGTCCCCAGCGGAGCCCCCCTCACATCAGGTGTCCCCGGGGGAGCTCCCCCTCACATCAGGTGTCCCCGCCGGAGCTCCCCCTCACATCAGGTGTCCACGGCGGAGCTCCCCCTCACATCAGGTGTCCCCGGCGGAGCTCCCCCTCACATCAGGTGTCCCCGGCGGAGCTGCCCCTCACATCAGGTGTCCCCGGCGGAGCTGCTCCTCACATCAGGTGTCCCCGGCGGAGCTCCCCCTCACATCAGGTGTCCCCGGCGGAGCTCCCCCTCACATCATGTGTCCCCGGCGGAGCTCCCCCTCACATCATGTGTCCCCAGGGGAGCTCCCCCTCACATCAGGTGTCCCCAGCGGAGCCCCCCCTCACATCAGGTGTCCCCAGTGGAGCCCCCCTTGCATCAGGTGTCCCCAGCAGAGCCCCCCTCACATCAGGTGTCCCCAGCGGAGCTCCCCCTCACATCAGGTGTCCCCAGCGGAGCCCCCCTTGCATCAGGTGTCCCCGGCAGATCCCCCCCTCACATCAGGTGTCCCCAGTGGAGCCCTCCCTCACATCAGGTGTCCCCAGTGGAGCCCCCCTTGCATCAGGTGTCCCCAGCAGAGCCCCCCTTGCATCAGGTGTCCCCGGCAGATCCCCCCCTCACATCAGGTGTCCCCAGTGGAGCCCTCCCTCACATCAGGTGTCCCCAGTGGAGCCCCCCTTGCATCAGGTGTCCCCAGCAGAGCCCCCCCCCACATCAGGTGTCCCCAGCGGAGCTCCCCCTCACATCAGGTGTCCCCAGCAGAGCCCCCCTTGCATCAGGTGTCCCCGGCAGATCCCCCCCTCACATCAGGTGTCCCCAGTGGAGCCCTCCCTCACATCAGGTGTCCCCAGTGGAGCCCCCCTTGCATCAGGTGTCCCCAGTGGACCCTCCCTCACATCAGGTGTCCCCAGTGGAGCCCCCCTTGCATCAGGTGTCCCCAGTGGAGCCCCCCTTGCATCAGGTGTGTGTCCCCAGTGGAGCCCCCCTTGCATCAGGTGTGTGTCCCCAAAGGAGCCCCCCTCACATCAGGAGTCCCACAGCGGTGCGCCCCCCCCCCACCTCAGAGGTGTCCTAGTAGTGTCCGCAGCATGGCTAGAACCCCCGCCCCTTTCCATATCAGACAGGAAGACTGCTGGGGGGGCTAGACGGAGCTCCTGTGTCGCCGCCCACCCTCCGCCCTGCTCCGCCTCACCCCGCCTCGCCCTGCCTACCCCCGCCCCGCTGCCAGTCTGATATGGAAAGGGGCGGGGGGTAGGCGGGGCGAGGCAGGGTGAGGCGGAGCGGGGCGGAGGTTGGGCGGTGACGCAGGAGCTCCGTCTAGCCCCCCCAGCCGTCTTCCTGAACCTCATCAGGACCTCTAGCGGCGGCGGTGGCGAATCGTGAAGAACCGGATTTCTCGGAACATTTCCCGGGACACCAGAAATTCGGGAATGGCATCCAAGTCCCGGGAATGTCCCAGGAAATCCGGGACAGTTGGCAACTATGCCAGTGACCTTTGCCAGTAATACACAGTCATTTACACTGTACCATACAATCCCAGCACCACAGGAACCCACCTCCTCAGGAGATTTACAGCTTATATGGGGGGTCTTCTGAATCGGGAGAGGCTGAACCCGACAGGATGGATGGATGGAGAAGAGAAAATAAATAAATAAATAAATAAAAATAAACTTTAAAGGCGTCCGGAGTGAGAATGAAAAAAGAACACTGGTGTGGGCAGACAGCCGCCCTTTTATGGGCTAGAAAAGAGGTGGTTCTGGAGGAGTAAGAGGGGGCAGAGCTGACCCATAGTAGGCTGACATGGGAAGGTCCAGGAAATATATATATATATACATACATACACATATATATAAAAATCTAACCATATTTGTTAAAATGTCCCTACATTTGTTTAACCACTTGACCTCCGTAAGATTTAACCCCCCTTCATGGCCAGGCCATTTTTTGCGATACAGCACTGCGTTACTACTGACAATTGCGTGGTGATGCAATGCTGTATCCAAATTAAATGTCTAATTTTTTTCCCACAAATAGAGCTTTCTTTTGGTGGTATCTGATCACCACTGCGTTTTTTATTTTTTGCGCTATAAACAAAAAAAGACTAAACAATTTTGAAAAAAAAAATATTTTTTACTTTCTGCTATAAAACATATCCAAAAAAAATCGAAATTTCTTGATGAATTTAGGCCAAAATGTATTCCGCTACATGTGTTCAGTAAATAAAAATCCCAATAAGTGGAGGGCGTGGCTTGGCACACGGCAGAGATGGCAGCCTGAGACGGGAGCTCCAGGAGACCCACGGCTATTTTGCATACCGCTGGCTTTCTTTCCGCTCTATCATGAAACTTGTGAGACTTTCTTCTGAGACCTGTTCACG
Source organism: Aquarana catesbeiana (assembly GCF_042186555.1). Classification (NCBI taxonomy): domain Eukaryota; kingdom Metazoa; phylum Chordata; class Amphibia; order Anura; family Ranidae; genus Aquarana; species Aquarana catesbeiana. The sequence goes on from NC_133328.1 coordinate 467,811,172, forward strand.
CTGCCCACCATTGACTTCCAGCACCCCGTAGCATATAGGAGATCTTCAAATCCAAGCCTCATACAGTTTGCGGCACCCTGAGTAAGATGGCACTAACACAAGGAGAGGACAAGATCAGCGAAGGCTCCCAGTTTGCCTCCATAGATACGGTAAGAGATTCTGGGATCTCAGATCACCCACTCACACTGCCAGACATGACAACAATAGCCACAGATGCTAAGAACACCTTCTTTTTGACTATGACAGACTTGAAGGCTGATCTCCTAGCTCTCACAATAAAAATAGCCACAACAGAAAAGGCAGATAGCAAGAGGGACAGAGCCATAACATGCCTTGAATCGGCCACAGCTTCACATTCCGCTCACCTAATTGCTATAAACAGACACCTGGAAGACTTGGACAACAGGGATAGGAGAAGCAATGTTAGGGTGAGGGGTGTTCCATCAACTCTGACCAATTTCCCTCAGCATTGCAATCAATCTTTAACAACCTGTTGGAAAGGCCTGTGGAATCTGCCATCGAATTTTTTCAGGCTCACAGGGCACTAAGGTTGATATCACCTATTTCCCCACAGGACATTATATGTTGTCTCCAGAGCTTTCCATTAAAGGAAGAGATTCTTAATAAGGCACGCCAGAACAACCTAATTATCTTCAACGATAGTACAATCTCTCTATACCAAGACTGTTTACCCATTACACTGCAAAACAGAAGGGCTATGCACCCCCTGTTGGACTTTCTTACAAAGAAGGGTATCACATATAAATGGTGTTTCCCTTTTGCCCTTCAAGCCACGTACAATGGAAAACAGTTTATCCTGCAGAAGCTAGATGAGCTCCCAGATTTCTATAAAAATCTACATCTACCTTTCACCAACTTCCCGATTGGTACACAGATTTTCAGTTGCCAACTGAGGGACGTAGTCCTACTCACACTCCTCATTCATCTCCTACCAAACCACAGGTGAAAAAGGGAAGCTATTGCAATCAAACGGGATCTGGCTTAGGCCATTCACCATTTCCTTCTAAACAATCCAGGTTCCGCAATCAGAGCTGACAGGCCTGTACTGTTCTTGAAAGGAAGGTTTGATTCACTGCTGGAGTTCTCTGTCACATGCCTCCTTCCAGATCGTCCGGATACTGGAACTGATACAGTTTGCTCTACTGAGGATACTTGCATATTACTATCTGCCTAGCATAACCACTTGCCGACCGCCTATATACTGCGGCAGAATGGCACGGGCAGGCAAAATCACGTACCTGGTACGTGACCTGCCTCCGCGGACAGGGGGCGCAACGCGCCCCCCCCGGTGCCCGAGGTGGTCGGCATCGTTAGGGGAGTGATCCGTGCTGAGGGGGAGGCCACTCATTCGTGGCCACCCCCTTGTGATTGCTCACAACGAATGACAATCTTCCTCTGCCTCTGTAATGTAAACAGCAGCTGAGGAAGTGATGTCATCTCTCCTCGTGTCGGTCTTTTTGTTCCGACGCCGATGAGAGAAGACATCCAAGTAAGTGCACCAACACTACACTTACAGTAGAACACTCTAGGCACAAATATCACCCCCCGATCACTCCCCTGCACCCCCTGTCACAGTGACACCAATAGCAGTTTTATTTTTCTGATTATTGCATTGGTGTCATTTGTGACAGTTATAATTGGTAGGGCAGTTACTGTTAGGCCCCTTTAGGTCTAGGGTACCCCCCTAACCCCCCCAATAAAGTTTTAACCCCTTGATCACCCCCCGTCGCCAGTGTCACTAAGAGATCATTTTTCTGATCACTGTATTAGTGTCACGGGTGACGCTAGTTAGGGAGGTAAGTATTTAGGTTCGCCGTCAGCGTTTTATAGCGTCAGGGACCCCAATATACTACCTAGTAAAGGTTTTAACCCCCTGATTGCCCCCTAGTTAACCCTTTTACCAGTGATCACTGTATAACTGTTACCGGTGACGCTGGTTAGTTAGTTTGTTCTTTATAGTTTCAGGGCGCCGTTTATTACCTAATAAAGGTTTAACCCCCTGATCGCCCGGCGGTGATATAAGTTAAGTTTTAGTGTCGGATAGGGTCTACGTCGCCCCAGGCAGCGTCAGGTTAGTGCCAGTACCGCTAAAACCCACGTACGCAGCATACACCTCCCTTAGTGGTATAGTATCTGAACGGATCAATATCTGATCTGATCAGATCTATACTAGCATCCCCAGCAGTTTAGGGTTCACAAAAACGCAGTGTTAGCGGAATCAGCCCAGATACCTGCTAGCACGTGCGTTTAGCCCCTCCGCCCAGCCCAGCCAAGTGCAGTATCAATCGATCACTGTCACTTACAAAACACTAAGCACACATAACTGCGGTATTCGCAGAGTCAGGCCTGATCCCTGCGATCGCTAACAGTTTTTTTGGTAGCCTTTTGATACAGTCGCTAACAGTCAGGAGCGTTTTTACCTGTGAGTCTCACTAGTGTACCACTAAATTTAGAGCCCAAAATGGCAAATCGAAGGTACACTAGTGAAGAGGCCTACACGTTTCTGATCATGACAGATAGTGAAGAGAAAGTCACTGATCTGTCAAATTCAAGCTCAGAATACGATCCTGTAGAGGACAGTGGCTCCATGACAGATAGCTCTGACGACGGAGTTGTGGTCCCTGCCAAGGTCAGGCGTACCAGACCCCAATCTTCTTCTGTCGTTGATGTGCAAGAACCGCAGGTCCCTCGTATGGAGCAAAGCAGTACTAGCGCCGCTATTCCTTCTGGTGAACTGGCAAGCACCAGCGGCCTAGTACACCCTGGTCGTAGTCAATCCAGCACTGCAGTATCACGTGGTGACGTGGCGAGTCCCATAAGTGCAGTTCAAGCTGGTGAGGTGGCAAGCACAAGTAGTGTCCCGCTGCCACCAAGAAGACGAACACAGGCCCGTCGTGCCCATAGTGCCCTTCCTGCTGCATTCGCCAATCCTAATTGGGAACCCACCACTTCTGCAGCACCCGTACTTCCCCATACATTCACTGGCCAACCCGGCATTCAGGTGGAAACAGTTGATTTTACGTCACTTGATTTTTATTCGCTGTTTTTCACTGAAGATCTCTATAGATCTATTGTGGACCAAAGCAATTTGTACGCTGGTCAACACATCGCCACTATTCCCCAGTCCTCCCTTGCCAGAGATTGGAGACCAATTACGGTTTCTGAATTTAAGCTCTTTCTGGGCCTTTCCCTCAACATGGGCATAACTAAAAAGAGTGAGTTGCGATCATATTGGTCCACTGACCCAATTCACCATATGCCCTTGTTCTCTCTCCATGACCCTGGTACGATACACGCAGATCTTGCGGTTCATGCACTTCAATGACAATGAACTCTGTCGTCCTCGTGGAGACCCTGGATACGATCAGCTCTACAAAATTCGGCCCCTCATAAACCACTTCAACCAACGTTTTGCAGACTTGTTTACTCCCCATCAAGTGGTCTGCATTGACGAGTCCCTGATTAAGTTTTCTGGCCGCTTGTCATTCAAACAGTACCTTCCCAGCAAGCGTGCCAGATATGGGGTCAAGATGTATAAGCTCTGTGACAGGGCCACAGGCTATACATGTAGTTTTATGGTTTACGAGGGAAAAGATAGCCATGTAGAGCCAACAAACTGCCCTGACTACATAGGAAGCGTTGGCAAGATTGTGTCGGACTTGGTGTCACCCTTATTCGGAAAAGGGTACCACTTATATGTGGACAATTATTACACGAGCGTGCCACTTTTTAATCATTTGTTTCATCAGCAGACTGGAGCATGTGGCACCGTGCGACCTAATCGCCGGGGCTTTCCCCAGCGGCTTGTAGATTCCCATCTTAGGCTGGGGGAGAGAACCTGCTTCAAGTGTAATAACTTGCTTGCTATGAAGTGGAGGGATAATAAGAATGTTTTCGTTCTTACCTCCCTTCATGCAGACACGACGGCCCAAATTACTACGGCGACTGGTTTTGTGGAGAAACCCCTCTGTGTCCACGAATATAACCAAAATATGGGAGGGGTGGACCTCAATGACCAGTTGTTGGCACTGTACCTAATTGCCCGTAAGGCCAGACGCTGGTACAAGAAAGTGTCTGTTTATTTATTTAATTGGCTTTGCTGAACGCTCATGTGCTATACAGAGCTTCAGGACGGACTGGATCCTTCCTTAAATTCCAGGAAGAAATCGTCAGAGCCCTTCTGTTTCCAGATGGTGCTCCACCTCACCTTCCCCAACCAAATGCAGTAAGCCGGCTGCATGAGAGGCATTTTCTTTATGTCCTCCCGAGTACCCCTACCCAACGAGCCCCCCAAAAAAGATGTGGTGTCTGCAATTTTTTTAATACTTTACTGTTTACTGTGTTTTATTGTTAACCATTTTTTTGTTTTCAGGTACGCCATTCAGCTGCAGAGCGGATTTATTTATCTTGACAGCAACAGCGTTTGCTCCCACAATACATAACGCCGGGATTCCAGTGCTGTCGGAGGTGATTTCACCACCACAGTTAAAAAAAAGAGCATATATGCCGAAGCATGGGGGCAGCAGGGATGGAGGAGCGATTTGCTCCTACTTTTTACGGGTGGATGCCCCCATGGTTCGGCATATATATATTTTAGGCACAGGTTGCGTTAAAAAATGTTTTATTTTTTACTATTTTTTTTATTTGCTTTGCAGGTATGGTAAGTCTTACTGTTATATTGCAATGTTACTTTGTTTCATTGTTGACCATCATTTGCTTAGCAGGTACGCCATTCAGTTGCAACGCGGATTTATTTATCTTGACAGCAACAGCGTTTTCTCCCACGATACATAAAGCCGTGACTCCAGCGCTGTAGGAGGTGATTTCACCACCACAGTTAAAAAAAAGAGCATATATGCCGAAGCATAGGGGCAGCAGGGGCGGAGGAGCGATTGGCTCCTACCTTTTGGGGCGGATGCCCCTATGCTTCGACATATATAAATGGTGCATGTATGCCCATCATTAGAAGTGGGTGGATGAAGGGAGGTATTCTAATGATGGGCATACCCACCAATCAATCTCTTTTTTTCGTATATTAAAAAAATATATAATGTTTGGGGGTTCAAAGTAATTTTCTTGCAAAAAAAAATATTTTTTTCTTGTAAACAAAAAGTGTCAGAAAGGGCTTTGTCTTCAAGTGATTAGGAGAGTGGGTGATGTGTGACATAAGCTTCTAAATGTTGTGCATAAAATGCCAGGACAGTTCAAACCCCCCCCCCAAATGACCTCATTTTGTAAAGTAGACACCCCAAGCTATTTGCTGAGAGGCATGTCGAGTCCATGGAATATTTTATATTGTGACACAAGTTGCGGGAAAAAGACAGATTTTTTTTTTGCACAAAGTTGTCACTAAATGATATATTGCTCAAACATGCCATGGGAATATGTGAAATTACACCCCAAAATACATTTTGTTGCTTCTCCTGAGTACGGGGATACCACATGTGTGAGACTTTTTGGGAGCCTAGCCGTGTACAGGACCCCGAAAACAAATCACCGCCTTCAGGCTTTCTAAGGGTGTAAATTTTTGATTTCACTCTTCACTGCCTATTACAGTTTCATGGAATGCCCAGGTGGCACAAACCCCCCCATACGACCCCATTTTGGAAAGTAGATACCCCAAGCTATTTGCTGAGAGGTATAGTGAGTATTTTGCAGACCTCACTTTTTGTCACAAAGTTTTGAAAATTGAAAAAAGAAAAAAAAATACATTTTTCTTGTCATTCTTCATTTTCAAAAACAAATGTTTTTGTCCATGTGGCACTCTGGATGAGGAGCCCACCTGTGAACTTGAGCCGATCATTCACTCCAGTTTGCATGGTCATTTACCTTTGCCTGTTCCTGGACCCCCTTGGACGCACACCCAGGCTGACTCATCTACCAGTTCCACAGTCGCTACGCCCTGTGATGCGATTCTGGTGGTCGCTGCACCTGGCAATGCTGTTCAGTCGGCCTCTGCACCAGTTCAGCCTATGCCCAGTGAAGCTATCCAGCTTGACTTCTGTGACACATCACTTTCTAACCAACCTGGTCTCAGGGATCCACTGACTTCTGTCCAGTCTGATGATCCTGTGTTGGATGTCCAGCTCATCTTTAAGGGTCTGGGGGACCCTGCTCAGACTCTTGATGGTCTTCTTATGCCTTTACCCAATCCTAAGAAGCCTTTAGCCCTCAATAAGTCCTCTCGTCCTCTCCCTACCTTGGTTTCAGTCTCTGAGGATAATCTTAAGTACGAGGTTAGTCACGTTCTCGATTCCCGGCGCCGTAGAGGCATTCTTCAGTACCTCGTACATTGGGAAGGGTTTGGTCCTGAGGAGAGGTCTTGGATCACTGCATCTTAGGTTTTGCGCCTCATCTGTTAAGGAGGTTTCATCTTTAGTTTCCTTTAAGCCAGGGCCCAGGCGGGGGAGGTGGAGGCCTCATAAGAGGGGGGGTACTGTTATGGTTATGCAATAGAGTTTCTCTGTCAGCTTACCTGTCCATGTGTTCATCTCTAAAGACCAGCTGCCTCTCACCTTCTCACCTGACTGGTTTTATAACCTCTCCTCTAAGCAAGGCCCCACCCCAGGCCCTATCAGGGAACCCTATATTAACCTGTGCACTGCAAGCCAGCAGTGCTGATCAACCATTGTGTGTTAGCCTCAGTGTGTACTTGCTGTGTTTCCTACGTCTGATTCCTGTTACCGACTTTGGCCTGTTCTCAACTCTCCCTGTCTGCTCTGCTTGTTACCCTGACCTTTGGCGTGTTATGTTTATCCTTGTCTGCTAGTCGCCCTGACCTTTTGGCTTACCCCTTACTTCCCTGTTGTTCCAGCCTGCTGCCTCCTTCCTCCTCTCCTGTAGTCTACGGTGAGCGTGAGCTGTGAGACCCCCGGGGGGCCGCGACCTGGAGCCAGACTGCAGCGCAGTCCATCCTCACCACTAGAGGCTCTGGTGAACACCCGCTGGCTCTTAGACTCCGCGCCCTGGGGAATCAATGCTCTAGCTCCCACTGGAATCCATGTTAGTTATCCTGTAGACCCGCTTCCTGAACCCTCCAGGGTTCAATCCGCAGCAGTCAGTCCTAGGGTCCACTACCTTAGCGGTGCACTTCTGACTCCTACAGAGTACATCTGTCACCTGGTCCCAGGGGACCTGACAATTTTAACAAATGTCACAGGGGTGATAACCCTTCCCTATGTTTTACAAAAAGCTTAAAATAGATTTTTTGGCTGGAGCTACACTTTACACTTAGCTACACGGGGGTCTCACAGCTCACGCTCACCGTAGACTACAGGAGAGGAGGAAGGAGGCAGCAGGCTGGAACAACAGGGAAGTAAGGGGTAAGCCAAAAGGTCAGGGCGACTAGCAGACAAGGATAAACATATCACGCCAAAGGTCAGGGTAACAAGCAGAGCAGACAGGGAGAGTTGAGAACAGGCCAAAGTCGGTAACAGGAATCAGACGTAGGAAACACAGCAAGTACACACTGAGGCTAACACACAATGGTTGATCAGCACTGCTGGCTTGCAGTGCACAGGTTAATATAGGGTTCCCTGATAGGGCCTGGGGTGGGGCCTTGCTTAGAGGAGAGGTTATAAAACCAGTCAGGTGAGAAAGTGAGAGGCAGCTGGTCTTTAGAGATGAACACATGGACAGGTAAGCTGACAGAGAAACTCTATTGCATAACCATAACAGTACCCCCCCTCTTATGAGGCCTCCACCTCCCCCGCCTGGGCCCTGGCTTAAAGGAAACTAAAGATGAAACCTCCTTAACAGATGAGGCGCAAAACCTAAGATGCAGTGATCCAAGACCTCTCCTCAGGACCAAACCCTTCCCAATGTACGAGGTACTGAAGAATGCCTCTACGGCGCCGGGAATCGAGAACGTGACTAACCTCGTACTTAAGATTATCCTCAGAGACTGAAACCAAGGTAGGGAGAGGACGAGAGGACTTATTGAGGGCTAAAGGCTTCTTAGGATTGGGTAAAGGCATAAGAAGACCATCAAGAGTCTGAGCAGGGTCCCCCAGACCCTTAAAGATGAGCTGGACATCCAACACAGGATCATCAGACTGGACAGAAGTCAGTGGATCCCTGAGACCAGGTTGGTTAGAAAGTGATGTGTCACAGAAGTCAAGTTGGATAGCTTCACTGGGCATAGGCTGAACTGGTGCAGAGGCCGACTGAACAGCATTGCCAGGTGCAGCGACCACCAGAATCGCATCACAGGGCGTAGCGACTGTGGAACTGGTAGATGAGTCAGCCTGGGTGTGCGTCCAAGGGGGTCCAGGAACAGGCAAAGGTAAATGACCATGCAAACTGGAGTGAATGATCGGCTCAAGTTCACAGGTGGGCTCCTCATCCAGAGTGCCACATGACCCAGAGAGTGCCTCAGCCTGACTATTGCAGGAGACATTCCAGAAATTGCTATATGCAGCGGGAAGAGCAGAAGATACTGGGTTGGTGGCAACAGGAAGTTTCTCTTTTGGGGTAACCTTGAGTAGGCAGGAAGAGGAACAGGAGGAACCCCAAGCCAGGATCCGTCAAGACAAGGAAGGATATCCACTCCTGGTGGAGTGTTCCTACCGACATCTTAACAGGAAGGGTCTGGAAGCGGATAGGACCCCCTGGGAGAACAGTGCCATCAATCGCCAAGACCACCAATGGCGTTGAAAGGGGCAATAGGGTAAGTCTCATGGAAGATGCAGTTTCCCAATCCATGAAATTGCCAGCGGCTCCAGAATCCAGATGTGCCGAGACCGAACGAGAGGAAGCGCCGATATGAAGGAACACAGAAAGAAGAAGACGAGAAGGTGAAGGTGATACTTCAGGGTCTAATACTCCACCTTCCAGATGTGTTAGCCCCGATCGTTTTTCTGGACGAAGAGAACAAGTGTCACGAAAATGATCTTTGGCCCCACAATAGAGGTACAGGCCCAGAGTTCTGCGCCTAGTGCATTCTTCAGGAGACAACTTGGTCCAGCCCAGCTGCATAGGTTCCTTAGCGGGCAGGGGGTGCTCCTCGGATCGAAGAGAAGGGACTGGGAGCTCAAGCTGCCTAAGGAACGGGGAGTGCTGGCATCTTTTTTCCAGGGCAATCTCCTGAAAGCGAATATCGATCAGGTTACACAAGGTGATGACACCGTCCAGATCAGCTGGAAGGGATCTTCCTGCTAATTCATCCTTCACTCTATCAGATGGGCCATGTAAAAAGGTTGCAACTAGGGCCTCATTATTCCAGCTCAATTCAGCTGTGAGGATACGGAACTGAAGAGCATACTGTCTCACAGAAGCGGATTCTTGACGGAGACGTAAAAGAGCGCTAGCCGCTGAGGAGACACGACCCGGTTCCTCAAAGATATTCCGAAAAAGTTTCAAGAATTCAGACAGGCTAGAAACCACTGGATCATTCAGTTCCCACAGAGGGGCAGCCCAAGCTAGCGCCTCACCAGACAGGAGGGATATAATATAGGCTACTTTCGCCCGATCGGACAGGAAATTTGGGGCTGAAGTTCAAAATGAATCGTGCACTGGCTAAGGAACCCCCTGCAAGCCTTGGAGTCCCCAGAGAAAAGGGCCGGAGCTGCCAGTTGTAATGCATGTGTGGCTGCGACTGGTGCGATAGGTGCAGCAGCAGATAGCGGTTGAGGTTGTTGAACCGGGGGTCCTAATGAGGCCTGAACCTGTTCAAAATGGGATGCCAAATCCTGAAGGAATCACATCACTTGGGTCTGATGCAATTCCTGGGTCTCAAGTCTGCGAACTAAGCCCTGCAACAGATCATCTGCGGGTAGCGGCACATCAGCCGAGTCCATGGCTGATCAAACTGTCAGGTCACCTGGGACCAGGTGACAGATGCACTCTGTAGGACTCAGAAGTGCACCGCTAAGGTAGTGGACCCTAGGACTGACTGCTGCGGATTGAACCCTGGAAGGTTCAGGAAGCAGGTCTACAGGATAAATAACATGGATCCCAGTGGGAGCTAGAGCATAGATTCCCCAGAGCGCGGAGTCTAAGAGCCAGCGGGTGTTCACCAGAGCCTCTAGTGGTGAGGATGGACTGCACTGCAGTCTGGCTCCAGGTCGTGGCCCCCAGGGTCTCACAGCTCACGCTCACCGTAGACTACAGGAGAGGAGGAAGGAGGCAGCAGGCTGGAACGACAGGGAAGTAAGGGGTAAGCCAAAAAGTCAGGGCGACTAGCAGACAAGGATAAACATAACACGCCAAAGGTCAGGGTAACAAGCAGAGCAGACAGGGAGAGTTGAGAACAGGCCAAAGTCGGTAACAGGAATCAGACGTAGGAAACACAGCAAGTACACACTGAGGCTAACACACAATGGTTGATCAGCACTGCTGGCTTGCAGTGCACAGGTTAATATAGGGTTCCCTGATAGGGCCTGGGGTGGGGCCATGCTTTTTTTTTTTTATTTTTAATCTTTTTTATTAGAAAAAGAAATAGTTTTTCATTACAACAAGCATAAAAAACAGGGAACAAGTAATATTGTCATAAGTATACAAAAAAGAAAACACATAAATACCTATCCCTATATTATCATTCTAATGTGCGGCAGTTTAACCTATCCTTATGCTATAAGTTTCGGGAATCATTTTCCTCCCTTTTCTCCTCATTCACTCTCCCGCCCCCCATCCACTCCCCATCATACACCTTGCCATACGAATCGTCCACCACCCACCCTTCCCATCACTCCAATTCTTCCAGATCCAGCCAAGCTTTCCATATTTTTTCGAATTTCTTAGAGTTACCCCTCTTTTTGTAAATATATTTCTCTCTGCAAATTACCTCTCTGACTGCAGTCACCCATTCTGAGACCGTCGGAGCTTCCTTTCTCTGCCAATACTGTGCGATAAGCTTTTTGCCCTGAAACAGGCATCTAAACCTTGCTGTCTGTATATCCCTTGAGGGCACCTTATCCCCCGTTAATCCCAGCAAGCACTCCCTCGCCTCTACTTTCAGTGACGTCCCAAACACTAAGTTTATCTTTTCCACCACCCCTTTCCAATATATATGTAATTTGGGGCATCGCCAAAACATGTGGATCAGGTCTCCATGCCCTCCCCCACACCTTTGGCACTTTGGGTCGGGCCTCTTACCCCACTTAAATAATTTCAATGGTGTGTAATATGCCTTATAGGAGAGATAAAAATGGGACATCACCTGAGAGGAAGAGAGAGTGACCCTGGGCCCCAGCGACAGAACCTGCTTCCATTGATCATCGGACAGTGCCCCCACATCTCCCTCCCATTGGATCCTGCTTTTGTTCTCTACCATGCCCCCCTGGGCGGGAGCCTTCAGGCATCTATACATTTCAGAGATCAGCCCCTTCATAATATGTACATCAATAAGCTTTCTCAGAGAGGTCATTTCACACCACACTGGAGCATCCTTCCCAAATTGTGCCTCTAGGGCATGCCTAAGTTGCAAATACTTGTAAAAGGATCTTTTTGAAATTGCATACTCCTCTACCAACTCCTCAAAAGATTTTAGCCTCCCCCCTCTATATACCTGAGCCAGGCAATGGATACCCTGGCGGTCCCATTCCACAAAGTGTCCTATTTTTTTAAGCTCATTGAGGTTATTGTTATCCCAGAGTGGGGAAAATTCCGCAAAGCCCGTATATCCCATAGTTCTTTTGGCTTGTACCCATGCCTTAACCATCAGTTTGGTAGTGGGGCATTTAGTACTAAATGAGTCTGCCTCTAATGCCTCTGCGATCGTGTCATGGCCGATATCATTCCACAGGATGCTACCGCCCCCTCCTTCCTCCCATGGCCTATTACTACCTCCCATTTGCTGTAATTGGGAGGCCAGGAAATATCCATATGGATCCGGTACTGCCAGGCCGCCCTTCTCCTCTGGCCGTCGCAACGTCCGCAAACTGATCCTAGCCGACCCACCTTTCCAAATAAGTTCTCTAAACACACTGTCTATTTTTTTGAACCAGTGCTTAGGAATCCACACAGGGGAATTCTGCAAGACATGTAAAAGTTGGGGTAGCCAGACCATCTTGATCAGATTGCAGCGTCCGACGACTGAGAGGGGCAAGCGACTCCACACCCGGCACTTCTGTTTCATTTTTTTCATAAGTGGGACTAAGTTACCAGATATATACTGTCCTGGATCATTGGTTATATTGATGCCTAGATATTTCATTTGGCTGACTATTTTAACCTGGGATACCTGGCTAGGGAGGGGTTCATTCAGCGGATCTATGGGTAGGACTACTGATTTCTCCCAATTAATCAACAACCCAGAGAACACGCCGAATTCCTCCACTATCCCTATGGCTGTTTTTAATGAATTCTGCGTGTCTGCCAGGAACAGCAAGATGTCATCTGCATACATAGCTACCTTGTCCGTCCCCTTCCTTCTTTTAAATCCCTGCACCCCCTGCGCCGCTCTCAGGGCTATCGCCAAAGGCTCAACTGCCAGGGCAAAGAGCAGGGGGGACAGAGGACACCCCTGTCTTGTACCCCTGCCCAGCTGGAACCCCTCCGAGCACTGGCCATTGATCTTAACCCTGGCCCTCGGGCCATTGTATAACAGCCTTAACCATTGGACAAACCCAGGGCCAAACTGGTATTCCACTAGGACCCTCCACAAGTAGTGCCATTCCAGGGAGTCGAAGGCTCTGGCCGCGTCCAATGAAAGAGCCGCTCTCCCCCCACTGTTTTCCACCGGTGTTTGCATATTCAGGTACACTCGTCTTATGTTCGTACACATAGATCTATTTGGGATAAACCCAGTCTGATCCGTATGTATTATTTTAGAGATTATCTTATTTAGCCTTGCGGCCATTACTTTTGCCAGGATCTTTACGTCCGAACATAAGAGCGAGATAGGCCTATATGATGACATATCTATTGGGTTCTTCCCTTCTTTCAACAGGGTTATTATTATGGCTTCTGACATGGACAGTGGCAGGACCCCGTCCTCCCTGGCTCCGTTGAACACCTCCAAAAGTAGGGGCAATAGTACCTCTCCATATTTTTTAAAAACTTCTATGGGCAGGCCGTCGGGGCCTGGTGACTTCTGGCCTGCCATGTCTCCCACTGCCCTCTGCAATTCAGCGAGGGTCAGTGGGGCATCCAGCATTTCCCTATCTTCGCTTGTTAATGGGGTTATCCTTAGCCCCTCAAAAAAAGCTGCATTTCGGCCTCCACATTTACTCTGTGAGAGCTGTACAACTTCTCGAAGTATATCCTAAATTCACGCAGAATGTCGGGAGTGGTCTTTTTCAAAACTCCGTCCCCCCCCTTGATTGCTGCTATTGTACCTAAGGGGCCGTTAGCCTTAATTATTAGAGACAGAGCCTTTCCAACTCGCTCCCCCTCTCCAACAAAGCTCCGCCTTTGAAATAAGCTCCTCTTTTCCATCCCCTCCCGGAGCACCCTGCTGTACCTATCCTGTCTCTCCACCCAGAGCTTGTAGCTGGAGTGGGATGGCGTGTCTATGTACTGCGCTTCTGCTACTACTACACTTTCTTTAGCTTTTTGTTCTTCTGCTTGCGATTGCTTTTTATTAAATGCGATTTTCTGGATTAGTACTCCCCGGAGATATGCCTTCAGGGAGTCCCAAACAACCCCCACTGAGGTCGAGCCCAGGTTTATTCTAGCAAACTCCGATAAGCTCTCCTTCATTCTCTAATCATCTCCTATTAAATCAAGCCAAAAGGGATTGACCTTCCAGTTCCCCCAGATATGGTGCTCTCCTACCTTCACGACAGTAATAACAGGTGTGTGGTCCGAGACGGCCCTTGGTTCATACATTACTTCCTCCACTACGTTTAATGCTTCCTCATTTCCCAGAACCAGATCAATTCTGGATAAGGTGGCGTGGGTCCTGGAGTGGCATGAATATTGCTTCACCCCAGGATGCCTCCTCCTCCAGATGTCCACCAATCCTATTTCATCGCAATATTGCATAAGGGGGCTCTTAGGTGCCGCTCTAGGACCAGTTTTGGGGGGGAACCTATCTATACTGTTGTCCATTGTCATGTTGAAATCGCCCACCACTATGACCGGGGTCCCGGGGGAGTTCATTATAAAACTAGCTAAATCGTCTAGTATTGCCATACTAAATGGGGGAGGGATATAAACGTTAGCTAAAATAAATCTTTTATTTTCTATCAAACAGGAAAGAAAGATATACCGGCCGTATTCGTCCACCTTGCTCTGACTGCAGGAGAAGGGTAAACCAGTGCTTATCAGCACACTCACTCCTCTAGAATAAGAGGAGTGGGTGGAGTGATACTGTGTCTGGAATTGCGTATTGTCTAAGGTTTTAATTGAGTCCTTTACTAAATGGGTCTCCTGCAGGCAGAGTATTTTGACTTTCCTCCTCTTGGCTATTGAAAAAATTATCTGTTTTTTAAAATTGTCCCCAATCCCCCTTACATTCCATGCGCATATATTAACCCTTCCACCACCTCCTAGGGTTTTTTTACACCTCTTATTGGTTATCATTGACCCTTGGGTCTAGTGACCTTACTACACACATATCCCTAATAACCCTAATAAACCAAACCGCCATCTTTTGTGATCATTGTGAGTGACCCTATTTTTAATTGTGACCCTTTGCTGTAATAGGCTAGACCGACAATCATCCATCCAAAACCGTGCCCCCCCTCCTCCTCTACCCTCAATATACACCCCCCCGATCCGAATCTCCCCCCGCCCCCCAGTCTCCCCCCCCCCCCTCAACACCCCCCACCCCCCCTCCCCAACCCAATCCCAAACCCCTGGGCCCAAATTTGGGCCTACTCCTCGAGCTTCTATAGTGACCTTCAAACACTCTAAGGCTAAAGAAAAAAGCCGTGCACCAAACCTAGTAGGAGGGGAGCTATCCCCTAAATGTTAACCTTATTAATATTATAATTAATGTGCTAGTGATTTTTAAAATAAACTAATACCTCTAACTCGCATTAATATAAATGCTTTTATCACCTATATTTATATTTAATCCCCTACCATCCCCCCGCCCCCCACGCCACTCCACTCCAAAATACATTCTAATAAACCGTGGATGTAGGGCCGAAAAGCTAGGAGAAAGGAAAAAAAAAAAAAAGAAAAAGAAAAAAGGGAAAAAGTGTCTAAGTTTCAACACCTCGTCTTATTCTCTCTTCGTTCTTCTCCAACCAGGTTGACACGTCCTTAGGGGTAGAAAAAAACCTGACCTCCCCCAGAGCCGTGACACGCAACCGTGCCGGATACAATAGCGCGTAATTAACTCTTAGCTGTTGAAGCTTTCTTTTACAGTCTCCAAATTTGGCTCTTTGCCTCAGTAGCTCGGGGGAGAAATCCGGGTATATCGAGATCCTGGCACCATTATGCTGGATATTTCCTAATTCTCTTGCCTTCTGCAGGATAGTGACCTTGTCACGAAAACATAAAAGTTTAAAAATAAAAGGCCTAGGATGGCCCCCTGGAACTGATGTCCTGGGTGCTGTCCTATGTGCGCGCTCTATGGCAAAGGTGTTAGAAAATGAGTCCCTGCCGAATTTCTCTCTCAGCCACTCCTCCATAAATTTGATGGGATTGTTACCTTCACAGCCCTCTGGGAGCCCAAGTACCCTCAAATTTTCCCTGCGCAGCCTGTTTTCCATGTTATCCATTTGCTGTAGGCAGTCCCTCAGTTGAATTTTCATGAGTGCTACTTCTTGTTTTAAAGGAAATACCTCGTCCTCCATTTGACTGAACCTTTCCTCCAGTGCTGTTGTTCGTATGCATACTGCGCGCACATCTCCCTTGACAGTTAACAGTTCATCTCTAATGCCCTTAAGCTGCTCGGACAGTTCATTAATTGATTGTTTACAGCTATTAACAGCCAAGAAAATGTCATTTAGGGATGGCTCTTTTTCATTGGTCAGGTCACCTTGCCCTCCCCCTATTGCCCCTTCTGGACCCAAGACCTGTTGTTTATCTGGGCCTCCTCCTGCTACTACTGGGCCTGCTGATGATATAGCTACCGTAGGCCCGTTCTCTTGGGCCTGACTTCTCCTCCCAGGGTGGCCAATTTGATGCTGGGCTGCCCCTGTGCTATTCGCCTTTTTGGGGGTTTGATTCGGGGTGTGTGCAAAGCGCTCCAGTTTAGCTGCCACTTGGTTCCCCTTTTCCTTCGTACCACGAGGTCCAGGAGCCCCCGATCCCTCTTGCGCTTGTCCATCCTCCATCCCCTTCCTCCTCGTCATGTCACCCGGTTACTATTCCCACCGTGATGCTAGATATCACTCTGGCCTGGGGATGTACTTCTTCTCCTCCACCAAGTTGTTAGCTATATGTACTGTATGGGCCTCTATAAAGACAAGTCTTTATAAGCTGGCATACTGCAGGTGAGTAAGTAAATAACCACCTACTCACCCGCTCCAATGCTATAGGTAGGCTCCTCTGCTGCTTGGGTGATGCTGTTCCTTAAGGGCTCTCCAACACCCCAGTTCAGTCCTGGATTTCAGCGCCCCCCTCTCTCACTGGGCTGAGCGCCGCCGATGTCCTTCTCAGGAGTGCTGTGTGCTGTGTGCAATCAGCTGGTCATAGACACGCTGTGTGTGGATTCAGCTCCGCTCCGTCATAACTGCTTGTCACCGGCCCAGTGTATGTGAGCTCAGCTCAGCTCCGCTCCGTCCAGACCGCGTGACAGCGTGTCACAGCGCCGTGTAACCGGGAAGTGTGCCACAGCTATTACAGCCCCCAGATGCTTCAGGCGTTCCCCTCTCCTCAGCGTCCTTCCCCAGCCATGCAGCGTCCTTGTCTCAGGAGCGGGAGTGCAAGCGAGGGGCGGGGGTCAGGTCCAGCTGCATCGCTCTCCCTCACCTCAGCATCCGGTCACGCCCATCCCCCCCGGGGGGGGCCATGCTTAGAGGAGAGGTTATAAAACCAGTCAGGTGAGAGGCAGCTGGTCTTTAGAGATGAACATATGGAGACAGGTAAGCTGACAGAGAAACTCTATTGCATGAACATGACAAAAATATTGCATCAAAAACTGTAATTACACGCCCCTGTTAAACAGGGGCTGAAAAATTGGGCCTTAGGCACTGGTGCTGGTGCCAAAACACTGCAATCCCTCACAGATACTCTAGTTGGAGCGCAGGAACCAGCCCTGCTGCAAAGTATTGCATCAAGAATTGTAATTACACGCTCCTGTTAAACAGGGGCTGAAAAATTGGGCCTTAGGCACTGGTGCTGGTGCCACAACACTGCAACCCCTCACAGATACTCTAGTTGGAGCGCAGGAACTAGCCATGCTGCAAAGAATTGCATCAAAAATTGTAATTACACGCCCCTGTTAAACAGGGGCTGAAAAATTTGGCCTTAGGCACTGGTGGCGGCGCCCAGAACCAAAAATGTTCTTACAAGCTATCAGCATGATCATTGAGGAGGAAGGGTATAATTACTCAGCATAACAGGATAGTCACTGCATCAGCATAGGCAGTCTTCGAAGGGATCTGACATTTCGAAAAAAATTATTCGATTACATCAGCATCAGGTGCTTGGTAGCTGGTGGTGATCCAAGACTGATTCATTTTTATGAAGGTCAGTCGATCGACCGCGTCGGTGGACAGACGCACCCTGTGATTGGTTACAAAGCCTCCAGCAGCACTGAATGTGCGTTCCGAATGAACGCTGGATGCAGGACAGGCCAGTAGCTCAATTGCATACTGTGCAAGCTCTGGCCAGTGATCCATCCTCAAAACCCAGTAACCCAGAGGATTTTCGGTGGGAAAGGTGTCCAAGTCAGATCTTGCCCCTAGGTATTCCTGCACCATGTAAAACAGACGCTGGCGATGGTTGCTGGAACCGATCATACCTTGGGGCTGCGGACTAAAAAATTGTCTGAACGCATCGGTCAGACGGCCACCTTCTTCACCGCTCCTTCTTTGACTGACCGAAGCCTCAGCAACACGTTGTCCAGGAACAGGAGCTTGTAACCTCCCAGTCTCTGGGAACGTGTTGCACAGACCTTTCTGCAAGGCCTCCGGAAGTTGTTTCATCCTCTGTTCCCTTTGCAACGGCAAGATAAGGTCCGCAACCTTACCCTTGTAACGTGGATCAAGGAGGGTTTCCAGCCAGTATTGATCCCTCTCCTTGATACCACGAATACGAGGATCCTTCCGCAGGCTTTGCAGGATCAGGGAAGCCATGCAGTGTAGGTTTGCTGAGGCATTCATTCCGGAGTCCTCTGGGTCACTAAGGACGACATAATCCGCACCCACCTCCTCCCAGCCACGTGCAAGTCCATGGGTTTCTTGGGACTGTAAATGATCCCTTAAAGACTGCTGCTGATGCTGAGTGCCAGGCTCCACCTCCATGCTGACGCAATCCTCCTCCTCCTCCTCCTCCTCTTCCTGTGTGATCGGCGGGCACGCAGGAACACTGTCTGGATAAAGGGGGCCTTGAGAGCTAAGGAAGTCCTCCTCTTCCTGCCTCTGTTCTGCCTCAAGTGCCCTGTCCATTATTTCATGCAGTGTGTGCTCCAACAGGTGGACAAGGGGGACAGTGTCACTGATGCATGCACTGTCACTGTTCACCATCCTCGTGGCCTCCTCAAATGGTGACAGGACAGTGCATGCATCCCTGATCATGGCCCACTGGCGTGGGGGAAAAAAACCAAGCTCCCCTGACCATGTCCTGGTGCCATAGTCGCAAAGGTACTCATTGATGGCCCTCTGCTGCGTGTGCAGCCGCTGCAGCATGGCCAACGTTGAGTTCCACCTGGTGGGCATGTCAAAGATTAGGCGGTTCTTGGGCAGGTTAAATTCCTTTTGGAGGGGGGGCGTGGCCGGGATGGAGGACTGAGCGGACGTGTTCCTGAGCTCTCCTGGAGTGCGATCCGGTAATTTATCCGTACCTACTACATTTGCCTGAAAAAAGAGACTTAGTGATCCCTGGATGCCTTCTAAAACCTCCAGCTACCAGAAGAGGGGTAAGAAATTGAAGTTCCCCCCAGATATCCCGGTGGAGACTGTCCCGATCTCCTGCTCCACAAGATCTCCTGCGCGCCATAGCAATATGGCGTCGCAAACAGACCACGAGGCGAACCCAGCGACGGCTCCTCCGGGGCTGCCAGAGATCATGGCGGCTATTACAACCTGCCAAGCTGCAATTACCTTGTGCCAGTCCACCTTGGCTTCAAAAATAGAAGAGGTTCAGCTGGACGTAGGATTGATTCGGCAAGATCTGGACAGGATCCGCTCCAGAGTAACGGAGGCAGAGAACAGAGTGGGGATGGTGGAAAATACGGTATCTGACCACGCTGCTTCTATCCGCACGCTCCAAACGAAGGTTAAAGCGCTCGAATACCGGGCCAAAGATGCCGAGAACCGGAGCCGCAGGAATAATTTGAGGATCGTGGGGCTGCCAGAGGGAGCGGAGGGTCGTTCCCCATCTCAGTTTTCGGAGGGTATACTGCGCTCCTTGCTACCGGCGGCTCAGCTCTCACCCTATTTTGCGGTGGAAAGAGCCCACCGGGTGCCGCCAAGACCTGGTCCTGAAGGAGCCCCTCCGCGGACCTTTATCCTTAGGCTGCTGAACTTCTGTGATCGGGATAAGTTACTTAGGGCCTTTAGAGCTGCAGGAGACTTACCCTTTCAAAACACCAAGCTCCTACTGTTCCCAGATTATACAATGGAAACAAAACGACAACGCCGTTCCTTTGATGCTGTGAAGGTTGCCCTGCGGAAGAAAGGTATAAAATACAGTATCTTGTTCCCAGCCAAGTTGAGAGTGATTGACAGGGAGACGGCACACTTCTTTACCAGCCCTAGGGATGCATCTGCCTGGTTGGACACTCTGCCCCCATAAGAGGTCTACACTATACGGTCGGTACTATACGCTGTCAGCCACGTTGCCTTTCTTGCCTTCCTGGACTGAGTTACCCTGAGTGCCCCCTGGCTTTGGATTCTGCCCTACGCCAGGTACTTGTGTTCCTGCTATAATAGTCGTGGCTGGTACAGATTAGGCTAGAATGACACCTTCACTCATTAATCGGCTTAGCCTGGTTCCCAGTGAAGATTGTGTAAGTGATCCTGAGGTACGGATTATATTCCTATAGCCTTTCAATGGTCCTCATTTGTTATTTTTCCCATATTCGGGACTACCCTGGAACTGTTCATATGGATCCTTTCGTTATTTTGGGGGGAGAAACAGGATAAGGAAAAAAACCTCTTTTAACTGACTCTAAGAATGTGCCCCTGCTTAGGCAGGTGTAAGCTGAGAATCTTTTTTTGTTATACACTTTTTTTATTCTTCTATTTTTATAATGCTTTTCACTCCACCAGCTCCAAGAAGGAACTTACCACATCCACATATAGACCCCTGGTTATTGGGTAGGATGTGAGGTCTCTACCCAAGGCCACAACCCTAACTCAGGTTACTAGTTCAGCACTATGGGTGTTTTGGGATCCAGGTGCTCCTCATGTTTCCGAGGTGCACGGGGTGGGAGGGGGGGGTTGTTTGAGGCTGCTCATGATTGGGTGCCCACGTTATTTTTTCTTTTTGTTGTTCTTACTTATTATTTCTATGTTGAGTCATGTAGATGCAAATTACAGTTGGTCTTTATGTGCAAGTATATGATGGTATGTCCCTACTACACAGAACTAACCCATTTTGGAGATCTGTGTGTTATGGATCTCCGGTATGTCCCGGGAGGATGTAGTTCCCCCTTGGAGGTATTGGTCCCAGGCGTTCTTAACAATTTAATTCTATTTTTAATGCTGCACCCTTCTCATGGCTAAGTGTATGGTGGTATCTTGGAATGTGAGAGGACTTAATTTGGCGGTCAAGCGTTCGCTGGTATTCGCATACCTGCGGAGGCTCCGCCCACAAGTGTGTGTCCTTCAGGAGACACATCTTGTGGGTTCCCGCATTCTTAGTCTGAAAAAGGCCTGGGTGGGTGCGCACTACCATGCACCATACTCTAATGCCCCGTACACACGGTCGGACGATTGTTTCCGACGGATGTTGGCTCAAACTTGTCTTGCATACACACGGTCACACAAAGTTGTCGGAAAATCCGATCGTTCTAAACGCGGTGACGTAAAACACGTACGTCGGGACTATAAACGGGGCAGTGGCCAATAGCTTTCATCTCTTTATTTATTCTGAGCATGCGTGGCACTTTGTCCGTCGGATTTGTGTACACACGATCGGAATTTCCGACAACGGATTTTGTTGTCGGAAAATTTTATCTCCTGCTCTCCAACTTTGTGTGTCGGAAAATCCAATGGAAAATGTCCGATGGAGCCCACACACGGTCGGAATTTCCGACAACACGCTTCGATCGGACATTTTCCATCGGAAAATCCGACCGTGTGTACGGGGCATAACTATGCAAGGGGAATTAGTATTTTAGTGAATAAATCCCTTCCATTTCAGATTATAGAGGTGTCAGGAGGCACAAGCCGCCTCCGTCCGCCGGGCTCCACGGCGCATGCGCGGAGGACTCACGCTGCGCCGTGCACTCGTTCGCGGCCCTGCCGTGCGGCGCGCGCGGGTGCACGGCGGTCCCCGTGTGCGCGCCGTGGCCGTGCGGGTGCCCGGCGGCGCGTCACGCTGACGCGCTCGCCGGTGGGCTACTTCTGACGGCTCCAGCGCCCAGTCGGGTTGCTGGTTAGTCGTCAGCTGTGCCCTGTCCTGTACCCTGCAAAATTACCTGTTCCCTGTGATACTCTCTCTCTGACTGCTGTTAACCCCAGACCTTTGCTAAGTTAAAGGATACTCTCTCTGCTTGCTGGATACCCTGACCTCTGCTACGTTTAAAGGATACTCTCTCTCTGCTTGCTGGATACCCTGACCTCTGCTACGTTTAAAGGATACTCTCTTTCTGCTTGCTGGATACCCTGACCTCTGCTACGTTTAAAGGATACTCTCTCTCTGCTTGCTGGATACCCTGACCTCTGTTACGTTTAACGGATACTCTCTCTGCTTGCTGGATACCTCTGACCCCTGCTTGTTTTACGGATACCCCTTGTCTGCCAGATACCCCTGATCTCAGCCTGTTACACGGACTTGCTCTAGCCAGTTACCCCAGTATTCAGCTAACCTCTTGTTTGCAGCTTCTCTGGTGTCTGCAGTTACACGGACTTCCTCCAGGAATCCAGTCCCTTCCGGAAGCCCGTGCCTCCGCGTGCCCCCAACTCCTGTATCACCTCCAGGGGTCGGGTGCGCGTGGTCGTAAGGGCGAGCCGCTCTCGGCATCTCGGCCTCGGTGAGTATAGTCTCCTGACAGTACTAACCAGCCAGATGTCTGAGGCCGACAGAGCGCGCTCTCCTTTGGAGATCCTGTGCCAGCAGGTCTCCACCCTGGCCGACTCAGTCCAGAAGCTACAGGAGGGGTATGCTCAAGTGGACAGCCGCCTCCAACAGATTGCGGGAGTTCTTCCTTCCACCACTGCAGCTCCGGCACCCAGCAATGAAGGGGCACTCCCCCAGGCCGCCGCCAGCCCTACTGTTGTCATGGCACTTCCTGAACCCAGGGTCCCTACGCCCGAACGGTTCTCTGGAGACCGTAAAAGATTCAGGTCTTTTAAAAACGCCTGTTCGCTATACTTCGCCCTTCAACCCCGGACATTTGCATCAGAGATCGTCAAAGTGGGCTTTGCTATTTCACTGCTGTCAGAGGAACCTCAGGCCTGGGCTCATGGCTTAATGGAACAGGGAAGTCCTATGCTAAATTCCATAGACACCTTCTTCGAGGGTATGTCCCAACTATATGATGACCCACAACGGAAGGCTACCGCTGAAGCCACTCTCCATCACTTGTCCCAAGGAAAAAGACCTATCGAAGATTATACGGTGGAATTCCGCAAGTGGGCGGCCGACACAAATTGGAACGAGCCGGCTCTCCGCTACCAGTACCGTCAAGGCTTGTCTGAACTCCTAAAAGATGAGTTAGCCAGGATGGAGACCCCGGAGACCTTGGAAGAGCTTATTCAGGCAGCCACGAAGCTGGATAGGCGCTTGCGAGAACGTCGCTCGGAACGGTTTCAGGGTCCACGTCCTACGTGGACGCCATTCAGAACTCCACCCACGCCACCACCATCTGCTACAACACCTCCTGAAGCTGAGCCCATGCAGCTAGGCCTGGTCCGGGCCCCGCTAACTTCGGAGGAGAGGCAACGCAGACGGCAGTCCAATCTGTGTCTGTACTGCGGGGGAGCGGGACACTTCCTGCGCAATTGTCCAATAAGGCCCAGTAAGTTCCTTCAGCCTAGATTAATGAATCATCTGGATAACAATGCTCCAAAATCTTATGTGATGTTGTCTGTTTCCTTGCAGCTGCCGGAAGGGGAGTCTCGCCTACCCGCCATCATTGACTCAGGGGCCTGTAGCTGCTTCATGGATGCAGCCTTGGCCCGCAGCCTCCGTATTCCCCTGCAAACAAAGGCCCAAGGCCTACAAGTGCATCTAGCCGATGGCTCTCTTCCCAGTTCAGGTACCATTACCCAGGAGACCCAGCCTATCTTAGTAATTACCGATTCCGGGCATCAGGAATTCCTACGGCTCGATCTCATCCATTCTCCCATCTTCCCAGTCATCCTTGGCCTGCCTTGGTTACAAGCTCATGATCCACAGATCCAATGGAGCTCCAAGATGGTGTCCTTCTCCTCTCCATACTGCTTGGAGCATTGCCTCCCTCTAACTCCGAAGGTGTGTGCCACGGTTGCCGCCTCGTCAGACAACCTTCAACAGATCCCCTCTGAATATCTGGAGTTCCAAGAGGTCTTTAACAAACAACTGGCTGACCGCCTACCACCTCATCGGCCTTATGACTGTCCAATCGACCTGTTGCCGGGATCTGTGATCCCGTTCGGTCGTATATTCCCTCTCTCCGAGACCGAACTGGAGGCGCTCAGACAGTACATCGAGGAGAATCTGGAAAAGGGGTTTATCCGTCCTTCATCCTCACCTGCTGGAGCAGGAATATTCTTCGTCGGGAAGAAAGATGGGTCCCTTAGACCTTGTGTGGACTACCGGCAGCTCAACAATATTACCATTAAGAATAGATACCCATTACCACTCATCCCGGAGCTATTCCAACGATTCCGATCTGCTAGGGTCTTTTCCAAACTAGACCTGCGGGGGGCCTATAACCTAGTTAGAATCAGAGCCGGGGATGAATGGAAGACAGCGTTCAGATCCAGGTTTGGACACTTTGAGTATCTGGTGATGCCATTCGGGCTATGCAATGCTCCAGCCACATTCCAGCACCTAGTAAACGACATATTCCGAGAATACCTGGACGACTTCCTTGTCGTTTACCTGGATGACATACTCATTTTCTCTCCTACGATTGAGTTACACAGGGGGCATGTCAAGAAGGTCCTTACTATACTAAGACAACACAAGCTTTATCTAAAAATGGAAAAATGCGAATTCGAGAGATCAGTGGTACAATTCCTAGGGTTCATCATATCGGCCGGCGGAATCGCAATGGATCCCCAGAAGATACAGGCCATCCAAGATTGGCCAGCTCCAGCTGATAAAAAGGGGGTTCAACGCTTCATAGGTTTTGCTAACTTCTATCGGAGATTCATTGTCGGATTCTCGACCATTGTAGCACCTATCACCCAGCTAACCCGTCAGCACAACCTTTTCCGGTGGAGTGAGGCCGCACAGGAAGCTTTTTTGAGATTAAAGAACCTGTTCAGTTCGGCTCCCATTCTCTGCCATCCTGATCCTGCTCAACCATATGTTTTGGAGGTGGACGCTTCAGAAGTTGCCACGGGAGCAATTCTCTCTCAGAGGCAAGGGCCCAAGGCTATCCTTCACCCTGTTGCATTCGCTTCTCGGAAGCTCAGCCCGCCCGAGCTAAACTACGATGTAGGTGACAGAGAGTTGCTGGCCATAAAGTTTGCCCTTGAAGAATGGAGGTATCTGCTCGAAGGTGCATTACATCCGGTAATGATATTTACAGACCATAAGAACCTGGAGTACTTACGGACAGCAAAGCGACTAAGACCTAGACAAGCCCGCTGGGCCCTATTTTTCTCCCGATTCAACTTCCACATATCCTATAGGCCCGGTTCAAAGAATGGAAAGGCAGACGCACTCTCACGGATGTTCTCGGCAGAGTCCCAGACGTCAGAACCTGGTACTATCCTCTCTTCCCAAAACTTCCTTGGGGTGGCACAAGTGGATTTGATGTCATCCATCAAATCAGCATCCAACTCTTGCACGGAACCAGAGGTGCAGTCCCTAAAAAGAAATGGTAACTTCTTCTGGATCCGTGGAAAAATTTTTGTGCCCCAGGAGACACGGGCACTAACCCTCCAGATGTGCCACGACCACAGACTCGCAGGGCATTTTGGAGTGAGGAAGACGTCTGAGCTGGTTTCCCGTTCCTTTTGGTGGCCTGGGTGGAGACAGGATTGCAAGAAGTATGTGGCATCCTGCCCCCCGTGTCAGCGGAACAAGGGGCGAAATACCAAGTCCTGGGGTTTACTAAGACCCCTACCAATCCCTGAACGACCATGGTCTGACGTCTCCATGGACTTTATAGTAGACCTGCCAGCCTCTGGGGGCTTTACCACCATTTTTGTTGTGGTTGATCGTCTCTCCAAAATGGCCCATTTTTTGCCCATGAAGGGCACCCCCTCGGCCTTAGAAACTGCCAATATTTTTCTCAAGGAGATCATCAGACTCCATGGCTTACCAAAGAACATCATATCGGACAGGGGTGTACAATTCACATCCAAATTCTGGAGGGAGCTTTGCAGAGTCTTAAATATCAAAGTCTGCCTCTCATCAGCCTACCACCCTCAGAGTAACGGCCAAACGGAGAGGACGAACCAGACCCTAGAGCAATACCTGCGATGCTTCTGCTCGGGATCCCAAGATGACTGGGCAAGCCTTCTCCCATACGCTGAATTTGCGTATAACAATTCGGTTCATACCGCTACTAACCAAACGCCTTTCTGGGCAAATTGTGGTTTCCATCCCACCTTCCTGTCCAACAATGTTCCCGAAATAACAGTCCCAGCCGTGCATGATAAAGTGACCTCCTTACAGGCAAATTTCCGAAGAATTCAGGACATGTTGCTGAAGGCTCAAACAAATTACAAGGAGCAATATGACCGAGGCAGGGGAGAAGATCCAACCTTTAAACTTGGGGAAGAAGTCTGGTTATCCACTACCAACCTTAAACTATCCGTGCCTTCACGGAAATTGGGACCCAAGTTTATTGGTCCCTTCCCCATCAAAAGGATTATCAACCCTGTGGCTATGGAGCTAGCATTACCGAAGACTTATAGAATCCACCCCGTCTTCCACGTGTCCTTATTGAAGCCTGTGGTGGACAACACCTTTCCGGAAAGAGGGGAGCCCCCTCCGCCACCAGTTAGGGTGGATGGTGAGAACGAATTTGAGGTGGAATCCATCCTTAACTGTAGGAAGAAGGGCAGACAACTGCAGTATTTGATCCAGTGGAAGGGTTATCCACCTGAGGATAACTCCTGGGAACCTGCAAGGAACCTACATGCACCACGCTTAATTCAAGCCTTCCACCGAGACCACCCGGAAGTAATGTCCAGTCTGGGCGTCCAGTGTCCGCCCTTAGGAGGGGGGCACTGTCAGGAGGCACAAGCCGCCTCCGTCCGCCGGGCTCCACGGCGCATGCGCGGAGGACTCACGCTGCGCCGTGCACTCGTTCGCGGCCCTGCCGTGCGGCGCGCGCGGGTGCACGGCGGTCCCCGTGTGCGCGCCGTGGCCGTGCGGGTGCCCGGCGGCGCGTCACGCTGACGCGCTCGCCGGTGGGCTACTTCTGACGGCTCCAGCGCCCAGTCGGGTTGCTGGTTAGTCGTCAGCTGTGCCCTGTCCTGTACCCTGCAAAATTACCTGTTCCCTGTGATACTCTCTCTCTGACTGCTGTTAACCCCAGACCTTTGCTAAGTTAAAGGATACTCTCTCTGCTTGCTGGATACCCTGACCTCTGCTACGTTTAAAGGATACTCTCTCTCTGCTTGCTGGATACCCTGACCTCTGCTACGTTTAAAGGATACTCTCTTTCTGCTTGCTGGATACCCTGACCTCTGCTACGTTTAAAGGATACTCTCTCTCTGCTTGCTGGATACCCTGACCTCTGTTACGTTTAACGGATACTCTCTCTGCTTGCTGGATACCTCTGACCCCTGCTTGTTTTACGGATACCCCTTGTCTGCCAGATACCCCTGATCTCAGCCTGTTACACGGACTTGCTCTAGCCAGTTACCCCAGTATTCAGCTAACCTCTTGTTTGCAGCTTCTCTGGTGTCTGCAGTTACACGGACTTCCTCCAGGAATCCAGTCCCTTCCGGAAGCCCGTGCCTCCGCGTGCCCCCAACTCCTGTATCACCTCCAGGGGTCGGGTGCGCGTGGTCGTAAGGGCGAGCCGCTCTCGGCATCTCGGCCTCGGTGAGTATAGTCTCCTGACAAGAGGTCAAGTTGGACCCGGGAGGCAGATACATTCTCCTACATGCTTTAATCTCAGAGATTCCTTTTGTAATAGTGGGGATGTATCTGCCCCCCCCTGCTGATGTTAATGTCCTTCATGAACTTATGCAAAAGGTTACATTGTACAATGTTGAAAATGTATTATTTATGGGTGATTTTAATTTGTCCCGCTCCAGAGACATTGACAGACTTCATGCTTCGGGGCCACCCCAGCATGGACTCTCTCATTGGGCTTCCGCCTTCCACATGACAGATGTTTGGCGCCATTTTCACCCGTCGGATAAAGCATGCACATGTCTTTCTACAACATACCGGACCATGTCCCTCATTGATTTGGCCTTTGCCTCCTCTGCATTAATTCGTAGGATAGACTCCTCCGAAATCCTTTCCAGAGGCACCACGGATCATGCTCCGGTATCGGTTACTATCCGGATCTCCCATGTGGTGGGTGAAAGAGCGTGGAGGTTGTCTAAATACTGGATTATGGACCCTGAGATTCAGGAAGAGCTACCTGAGGCTTTATGTAATTTTTGGATAAACAATGGTGAGTCCACTGGGCCACTGGTGCTGTGGGATGCATTCAAGTCTTGGCTTAGGGGGGAATACATGGCCCGCATAGCAATTAAAAAACGAGGTTCTGTGCAGTCTCTGAGACATCTGGAGGAGCAGGCGAGGTCGAAGGAAGCGGCATATGTACAAACCCCTGACCAGACTCACTATGTGCTATGGCAGAACTCTCTGAGGGAATTATCCCTTCTTAGAGTTGAGCTAACACAAAAATCTATGCTAGACAGTGCACAGAGGGTTTTTGAATTTGGCGATAAGAATGGAAGATTGTTGGCCTGGTTGGCAAAGGTAAGGTATAATATGACTCACATTGGTAGGTTGAGGACGCTGGACGGTCGATATTAATGCAAGATTTCTTGAGTTTTATCACAACTTATACTCATCTAGAGCAGACTTTAGCAGTGACGAGCTACTCAAATATCTGGAGCGGATTCCATTCCCCTCCTTGGAAGCTGTGAAGCGAGAGGAGCTGGATAAGGACATTTCCCTAGAGGAAGTGCAGGAAGCACTAGGTGCTATGCAATCAGGGAAGGCCCCGGGGCCAGATGGAATCCCCATTGAATTCTACGCTACATATCAGGATCTCTTAGCACCTAGGCTTACATCCTTACTGCTGAAGTTTGCCGAACTTGGGTCTCTCCCAGATTCGTTATCCGACGCGATTGTGGTCTTGGTGCCCAAGCCTGGCAAAGACCCTGAGGACTGTGCCTCCTACCGGCCTATCTCTCTTATTAATGCTGACGTCAAATTATTGGCAAAAATATTGGCTATCAGGCTTGGTAGGGTGATAGAAGACCTAGTTCAGATTGATCAGACTGGTTTCATGCCGGGAAAGGGCACCGATATCAATATTTGTCGTTTATTCTTGAATCTGGCCGCCACCCATGATAATAGCGGCACTAGAGTCGTAGCCTCTCTGGACGCAGAAAAGGCTTTCGATTCTGTTGAATGGGAATATTTGTGGGCGGTACTGCAGAGATTTGGAATAGGACCTAGATTCATGCAATGGCTCCGTATTTTGTACAAAGCCCCTAGGACAAGGATTCGAGTGAATTATACCCTCTCAGATTTCTTTCTCTTTCAGAGGGGGACCCGTCGGGGTTGCCCCCTTTCTCCCAGCTTATTTGCGTTGGTCTTGGAACCCCTGGCGATTTTAGCCAGAGAATCCAATCGCATTGTGGGATTAAGGATTGGCCCTCTGGAGGAGAAGATATCATTATACGCTGATGATACCCTGCTATACCTACAAGATGCCAATGCTTCGCTAGAGGCTGCTCTCGAAGCCTTTGACGAATTTGGGCAATTCTCAGGGATACGTATAAATTGGACCAAATCAGTCCTTTTCCCTCTAGATGTGCGGGCGAAAGAGTTGGCTCCCCAGACAGCATTGAGATGGGTGGAGGAATTTACGTACCTTGGTATAAGGATTACGAGGGAGCCCCAGGCATTCCAGCGCCTTAATCTTATACCTGTAGTTGCTCAAATAAAAGTCCACTGTTCCTGTTGGGCTAATTTACCCCTTAATCTCCTGGGGAGAATCAATATCTTAAAAATTATTTATCTACCCAAACTCAACGACATATTTCGGAATTGCCCGACGTGGATACCCCAGGCCTTCTTCAGAGATTTAGACACATGTATTGGCTCCTTTCTGTGGAGGGGATCGTCTCCACGTGTAGCACGGTCAACTCTACAGCTCCCTGTGAGTTGTGGGGGTCTAGCCTTACCTAACCTGATGGTGTACTATTGGGCGGCCGTCCTGGTCACGATCAGGTTGTGGTTTGAACAATCCAGGGCCAACGCGGCGGTCTGCCTTGAAGCGGCTATTGTGGGGTCCCTCACTGAGCTAAGCAACCTGGCATATCGCGGGGCTTCATCGTACCCTTCTTTACCTGCTCCTACTAGAGCTACGGTACATGTCTGGGGAGTAGCTAGGCGAAGGTTTTTAGCTATCAACCAATGGTCTCCATACTGCCCGTTGTGGGGGAATTCGGCCCTCCCGCACTTTCGGACCATTCCGGACCTGCAGGTGTGGGCCCGGTGTGGTATCAGAGTTTTGAAGGATATTGTTTCTTCAGGATCCCTTATCCCCTTTCGTGCACTTGCAGACAGACACAATCTCCTTGGATAGATGTTATTTTGCTACTATCAGTTGCGACATGCCTTCAGCGCACAGTTCCCAGTTCCGCCTGTCCTTCAGGCTGATGCGATTGAGGAACTACTCACGCAAGAAACTCTGCATAAACCCCTGTCTACGCTGCACTTGACATTACTTAAGAAAGACTCGCCCAAAATGGAGGCCCTATGGAATAAGTGGAAGTCGGACATCCCGACCTTAGACAGGGAATCATGGGAGGAGTGCTTTGAAAATAGTCTCCAAATAATGATCTCCTCTAGGGATAAACTAATTCAAGCCAAGTTCCTACACAGAATATACTTTACGCCTCGGAGACTGCACAGAATATTTCCACAGAGGTCCCCGAATTGCCCGCGGTGCCAATCACCGGATAGTGACTATATCCATATGTTCTGGAATTGTCCTAGACTCTCCGAATATTGGGCCGCTATAGAGGAATTCGTAAATGTCCGACTTCAATTGGAGATTTCTCTGTCGGCTGAGTTAGCTTTGTTTGGTATACAGGATGACGAACAGAGACCTCGTTATACCAAATTATTATTATCACTACTACTATTCTATGCTAAAAAAGAGATTCTACTAAAATGGATATCTCATCGCCCCCCTACGATAAGAACCTGGGAGAACTCGATAAATGCGGTCATACCTATGTATAAATTAACCTATATAAGTAGAGGGTGCCCCCAGAAATTTGCCAGGGTCTGGCAGCCGTGGACTGACCCTATTTGACCTCCCACTTTATAAATATTCTATATATGCTTAAAGGATATGTATTGCATGTTGTGTGGGGTGGGCGTGCAGTTCCCCCCCCCCCTTATCATTTATCATTTATTTATTATTTTTCTGCTACTTATTGTCCCCCCCCTGCCTGGTAGACACAAACATGGGATAATTCGATGTACGACTATTGCTGTCTGAAGTTTGATGTTTATATATCGCATAATTGCTCTGTGTATCTGACATTCTAAATTTCGATTATTATGTACTGTTTTTCATATTTTCTCAAATAAAGACCAACCTTGTTGTTAAAAAAAATAAAAAATTCCTTTTGGAGGTCAGCCAGCCCAGCACTGGCATTATATGACCAGCAGAAATGCACACAGACTGGCCTGCTGCACCACCAAGTTAAGGACGTGAGCCAAACAGGGCACATGGGTCAGTTGTTCCTGTCGGAGGGCGGAGATGAGGTTGGTGCCATTGTCGCAAACCACCATTCCTGCCTTAAGCTGGCGTGGCGTCAACCACCTCTGAACCTGCCCCTGCAGAGCTGACAGAATCTATGCCCCAGTGTGGCTCCTGTCCCCCAAGCACACCAGCTCAAGCACCGCATGGCATCTTTTGGCCTGCGTACTTGTGTAGCCCCTTGAAGCCTACGGAGCACCGCTGGTTCAGAGGACAAAGCACAGGAAGAGGCCATGGAGGAAGAAGAAGAGGAGGGGGTGGAGGAGAGAGGTGTGTCAGAATCACCAGTAGTAGCATTTTGGAGGCGTGGTGGCGGAACACCCTCCAACACTACTGCACCTTGTCCTGCATCCTTCCCAGCTGCCAGCAGAGTCACCCAATGCGCCATGAAAGATAGGTAACGTGCCAGTCCATGCCTGCTGGACCATGAGTCAGCGGTAATATGCACCTTACCGCTGACCGCCCTGTCCAACGAGGCCAAGACATTGCCTTCCACATGCCAGTAGAGAGCCGTAATCACCTTCCGTGAGAAAAAGTGGCATTAAGGAACCGCACATTCCACAAACTCACGGAAGGGGGCAGAGTCTACCAAGCACTAGAAATTTAGCCAAACTAGCATTCAACCGTTGGGCATGTGGATGTCTGGGAGCGAACTTCTTTCGGCGGTGCAGTAGCTGGGGCAGGGAAATATGCCTGGTACAATCTGACGTCGGTGTACCGATAGCAGATTGCCCGCAAGTACTTGGTTGTGACACACCTAATTCTATACCTTCATTCCTCTCAGTGCAGGTCTCAGAGAGGACTGAAGGTATAGTGGGGTTGGAGATCCCAGCTGATGAGGAGCAAGGAGAGGTCCTCTTTGTTCTTTGGTGTGGGTCTTTTAGGTACGCTTGCCAATAAACTGCATGGCAGGTCAACATATGTCTGGTCAAGCATGTGGTGCCCAAGCGGGTGATGTTTTGGTCACGCAAGATACGTTTGAGAAATATGTTGCAAATAGCAGCGGTGGTATCTGATGCACTCGTCTCAAAAAAGGCCCACACCAAAGAACTTTTGGAATAATGCGCAGAGACAGCAGCGCCCTGCACATGCGGAGCTCTGCAGTGTGATGCAGTCGGTGTGCTGCCCTTAAGCTGGCCCCTGATAGGCATCCTGCCTCGGCGATGTGCCTCCTCCTCCTCCTCTCTCCTATCAGCCACCCACATGGAGTCAGTGACCTCATCATCCCCTCCCTCCTCATCACTGGAGAAAACCTGGCAGTATGCTACAGCTGGCGGAACATGACTGCCAAATTGCTGTCCTTCTTGGTCACCCCCTCTGTCTGGGCTCACGTTACTGCCTTCCTCTAGCTGAGTATCATCATCGGAGCCTTCAAAACGCTGGGCATCCTCCTGGAGCATGTACCAAACACTGTGGTCAAACAGTTCCGGGGACTCCTCAGGAGGACATGGTGGGGCTAGGGAAGGAGTGACTGATGCCATTGAGCCGAGGGAAGAGGCTGCGTTGGCAGCTGCTATGCCAGACAAAGTACCCTGAGCCTGGGTGAGAGAGGATGAAGAGGATGAGGACAACTTGGTCATCCACTCTACCAAGTCTTCCGCATGTTGCGACTCAACATGGCCAGCTGCCGAAAAAAAGGACAAGCGTGTCCCACGGCCACGTGCTGATGAGGATGCACCGTGTCCACGACCAGCACTGTTGCCTATAGACACAGAGCCTGCTTGCCCTCTTTTATTGGCTTGTGACTGTCTGTCTCTCCTTGTTGGCCTTCCAGACATACTAATGGCCTGCAGTGAGATGTAGCTGCACAAAACTGGGATATATATATATATATATATATACACTGATTATACTGCAGCTAGCAGAATGCCTGCCTGTGGTATTAATAGGATCAGAAGAAGCACACCAGCACTTGTCTTCAGGTAGCTATAGGTGCAACTGTGCAGGGTACACAGTACACTAACTGTAAATACTTCAAGCTGCCTGCCTGTGGTATTAATAGAATCAGAAGAACAGCACTTGTCTTCAGGTAGCTATAGGTGCAACTGTGCAGGGTACACAGTACACTAACTGTAAATACTTTAAGCTGCCTGCCTGTGGTATTAATAGGATCAGAAGAAGAACACCAGCACTTGTCTTCGGGTAGCTATAGGTGCAACTGTGCAGGGGTACACAGTACACTAACTGTAAATACTTCAGCCTGCCTGTGGTATTAATAGGATTAGAAGAAAAACACCAGCACTTGTTTTCAGGTAGCTATAGGTGCAACTGTGCAGGGTACACAGTACACTAACTGTAAATATCTCAACCTGCCTGCCTATGGTATTAATAGGATCAGAAGAAGAACAACAGCACTTGTCTTCAGGTAGCTATAGGTGCAACTGTGCAGGGTACACAGTACACTAACTGTAAATACTGTAAAAACACCTGCCTGCCTGTCAGTATATCTAGCTAAACTGAATACAGTGTGTGTGTGTGTATATATATATATATATATATATATATATATATATATATATATATATATATATATATATATATATATATATATATATATATATATATATATATATATATATATTTATATATATATATATATATATATATATATATATATATATATATATATATGTAAACCCTTGGGATGCATATATATATATATATATATATATATATATATATATATATATATATACAATACACTGTAAGTGCAGCTAATTGACTCGCCTGCCTACTCTTGTGAAGGAATGTGATGTAAATAATAATAATAGTAATCTGAAAATGTCTATTTTCTTATGTGCATACATATTTTTCTCCTTACTCATTATATAAGTATACAGGTTTGCTCTGTTCCTATATTTTCTCAAGATGGCGGGTACCCCCTGCATCCCACACATCAGAAGAACGCGGAACTGAAGATAAAACCAAGGACAGCCAGACCTCGTTATGAAGATTCTCCATTTTCTTTTTCTATCTTAACCAATGAGATGTACCTATTAGACTAACATAGCAATGACGTATTTGTGTGTATAAAACATTAGCACCGCCTTGAATAAATTAGAAGTGTAAGAAGTAACGGAGCTGAGCGTGTCTCAGAGTGTTTACTTTTATATGCATGCATATCAACACTTTCAAATTAGAGACAGCAGCAGATAACCTTGGGCTCGATTGGAGCTCTTAATCATTTCCATAACAGCTGGTGCCGAAACCCGGGACCTCAGGCTACAGTCGAAGCTATGCCGCGACAAGCATTCGGGCGTTAACTGATTGATGAGACAGGGGTTTGCGCAGCCCTAACAGTACCGGTAAGTTTGATTCATATTCTTACCACTGTACGACTTTCTTATCTTTCGGTTGACGGCTGGATTCTGTCGGTATGCTGAGACTGTCTTAGAGGCAGGTATTTCCTCGCCTGAGGTTGTTTTAACGAACCTGTCAATGGGTTTCTGCTGACTGTATTTGTTCACTGTCTGCCATTCTTTGGGCTGCGAAACTCAGCAGTCTAAAAGTGCTACATGTGTGTTCTCATCTCCAGATGAGCTGTCGGCTTCTGGAGTGAGATGGGTTATTGTGGTAGTCGTTATGGGACGGGTTACTCTGGGTTCGTCGAATCTTTGAGAGTTATCTCAGCTGCTGGCGTTGCAGTCTGAAAGCATTACAGATGTATCACCCCCAGATGTGCTGTCGGCCTCTGGGAGTAACTGTAATGACGGCCTTTAACTGGGTTTTAAGGGGAGTTGTCTGCCCCTGGGGTTATCTTAGCCTGCTAAAGTTTTGCAGTTTGAAGAGTGGCAGGTGTAATGTCCTGTCGTGAGTGTATTTGTGGTTTACTGTTTGCTATACACGAGAGGGGTTGGGGACTGGTTAAGGTCGGAGGGGGGGCTGCCCGGGGGATCTGTTGGGTCGCGGGCCGTTGCTCCTCACTACCCCTGACGTGTTTGTTCTTGTTCTGAGATTAACCGTACATTACAGGGTTATAGCAGACAGTAGCAACTTGGAGTGCAGTATGAGCCCCCACTGAAGGAATTTGTTGATAAAGAACGCTGAGAAAAATATTAACCCCTTGGTTGTATGTATTCTCCTCTCAAGCCGTTAGCCGAGAAACAGAAAGTGATATTGTAAAGAAAGTGAGATTGTAAAGAAAGTGATATTGTAAAGAAGGAGAGAAGAAGATGTTGAAATAGTTAACAAAGTTGAAAGAAGTGGCGAAAGTTATGTTGCTAAAGAAACAGGGAGAAAAATCCTGTGTGAAAAAGAAAATTGGATAAAGGAAGTTAAGAAAGATGGCGATTGTATTATGTATGTGTATCACAGAGTTGATGATACAGTATGTGAAATTACCACGCTATGTTGGAATTTGAAACAAAAGGAGGGGAGGGACAGCACTGCCCTCCGTCTAACAACCACTCCTTTCTCACCACCCAAGCACAACCCACTGTGACAACTCAGCCCGGCGGCCATCTTAGTGCACCCATGCCTTCACTTTCTACCCAGTCCAGTGCACTTCCTGCCGGCGGCCATCTTGGTACACCCAGTAAGCTTAAACAGCCTGTACCCAGCCCTCCCTGTTTTAAACCAAGATGGTTCATACCACACACCTGTCTTCCCCAATACGGGAGTATCACATTCCCAGGCTGGATATGTTAATGATGAAGAAGCATCTGAGTGGGAAGCCCAACAGCAGGCAGTAAAGCCACCCACTGATTTAACCCCCAATCCGGCTCCAGACTCTCAGTTCCGAGAGGATCTCAAACACATGCTGGCAACCGTAAGGAACAGTGCCTCTTGCCAGCCCCCGCCCCAACAACAGTCTCGGTTACCAGAAGGGGCACCAGTGATGTATGTCGCTTTTACTCCATCACAAGCAGAGGCCTTAGTGACAAGTCTGCCTGACCCAGAGAAGCAGCCAATTCCCTTCTACCACAGGATAGTGCAGATACAAGAAACTTACTCAGCTGCCTGGAGAGACTTGATCAGCCTATGCCGAATCAAAGCAGGACATGTCTTTTGGCTGGTCATGCAGACGGCCTTCAATGATGCCAGCCTGACAAGTGCCACTTCCTACACCTCAGGCGTGGAGTTCTGTGCACAACTCCACGACTGGGCAAAGGAGAAGATCAGAAGACCACAATCCAAGATATTACCCAAGATAAAGGGGAGTCTGAAGAAGTATCATACTAAACTCGTACAGGCCTTTGATGATCTGAGTTTCTCCCTCTATGAAAAGAGACACACACGTTTCCTGCGTGGGAGTGGATGGGGTGCACCGCTCCAGTCCATTTGTAGAGCCACTCCAAGTGGGGACATTTCCTGATTTGCTTGCCAGATTTGTGGTGTCCTCTACATGTCCCTTGAATCTACTAGGAGCTGATGTGTTGTCCAGACTACAGGCCTCAATCAGGACACGCCTGAAGGGGGGATGAAGTTACATACTCCCCTGTCTTTAGAAGACTCATCTGCTTTGTGTTCTCTGCCTCTCCTGATGACACTTAATGAAGCAAAAACTTCAAGGTCAATACTGCAGGAAGTACTTGACAGAATCCCTGCGTGCCTATGGTCCACAGGACCGGAAGACAATGGTCACTTAAAGGTGCCACCAGTTTCAGTCAAGCTAAAAGAGGGCGCTTCATTGCACAATAACCACAATAACCCCAAGAAGAGAATCCTAAAGGAGAACCAGGTACCTGCTGTGGATGCCTTTGACTGCAAAGTACCTCACAGAGGTGGACCTTACAAACGTTTTCTTCAGTGTCCACCCTCACCCCTCCTGCTGGTACCTTTTTGCATTCATCCACGGAAAGAAACAGCAACATACCTAAATAGTTGTGCCGCAAGGGGCAC
The DNA here is from genome assembly GCF_042186555.1 of Aquarana catesbeiana. Taxonomy (NCBI): domain Eukaryota; kingdom Metazoa; phylum Chordata; class Amphibia; order Anura; family Ranidae; genus Aquarana; species Aquarana catesbeiana. Next base: position 467,848,343 of record NC_133328.1, read on the forward strand.
AGAACTTTCCAAGCCAGTCTGCAAAAGCTATGGCTATCATCCTTGACACATGACAAGAGGAACAGCCGGAAGTGATTCTCTTCCAACATGTTGATGACCTTCTCCTTTGTGCAGCTGACTTACCCCCTGTTGAAGTAAACCTCAGAAAGCCTGTTGTGCTATCTTGCCAACCAGGGCTGCAGAGCCTCAAAGCCCAAATTGCAGTGGTGCTCAACACCTGTCATTTTCCTTGGACTAATTTCCTAGTGCAGAGCATGGATTACAGAAGCCTTCCTACTGATGCTCTGCAATCAGACCCCTTCCAGATGTCTCCTGAAGAAATATCTAAGTTTGAGGCCCTCAAGTGTGCCATCTCAGGCGCTAGGGCTCCCAGACTACGACAAAACGCTCAAGCTCTTTGTATCCGAACGTCTGGGACATGCTGCAGGTGTACTCACCCAATCACACGGCATCAGCCTACGCCCCATAGGATATTATTCCTGTCGGCTGGATGCGGTAGCAAGAGGAAGCCTATTGTGTCTGCGAGCTGGATTTGCTACATAAGCCTTGCTTGACAAAACATTGAACTTGGTCCTCGGACACTGCCTCGTTGTGCTTGCCCCCCATGAGGTTGTTGCCATATTCAACCAAGATCCAGCCGAAACACTTGTCCACTACCAGACACTTGAGACTCCTGTGTTCCCTCCTACTGGACAGCATTACTCTATTAAGTTGTCAAACACTGAACCCTACCACCCTTCTTCCACTTCTCGAGGGGGGAAAGGAGGAGGAGGAGTAGAGTCTTGACTTGTCACCCCATGACCCCACAGGACACGCGGTCACCACTGAAAACACTGTTCTACAAGCTGAAGCCTTACCACCGGTGATGTCTACACAGGAGGCAGAGCTGTAAGCACTTACTACAGCATGTAAATGGGCAGAGGGAAAAAGAGCCAACATTCATATGGACTCAAGATATGCTTTCAGCATTGCCCATGATAATGGTGTTATCTAGGACAGAGGATTCCTGATGGCTGCAGGAACACCTGTGAAAACTTGATTAATGCCTTGCTTCTCACAACCCAAGTGACTATTATGAGTAAAAGCACATGACAAACTGAACTCAAAGGAAGCTTAAGGCAATCATCTAGCCAATTCAGCTGCCAAACAGACAGCTGGTGGTCCACGGGAAGTGGACAGCAGGGTGGTAGAAGAAGACCACCCCGTGCTTACCTTACAGACTTTCCCAGTGGACAGAGTTTATCTAAAAGAACTACAGGAAACAACAATTCCGGATAAGAAGGAAAGCTGGAAACGGAGAGGAGCAACTCTCAGAAATGGACTATTCGAGTGCAACAAGAAGCCTTGTCTACCCAGGAGTATGTACCCAGCCGTGGTGCAATGGGCACATGGAACTGCCCACTTGACAAAGACTTTTATGAACTCTCTTATCAACAAGTGTTGCACCAAGAGTTACTCCACTGACCGACAACTTCTGCAGATAATGCATTATCTGCACCAAATGTAACCCAGGATGCACAGAAGAAGCACAGAAGAAGCACCTGGCAAAAGCCCTACACCCCATTCCAGAGGATGCAAATTGATCATTCTCAAGTGCCAAGAAGTGGCAGATTCGAATACGCCCTAGTGGAAGTGGTCATGACTGCCAGGACCACAGCTAAGAAACTACTGAGTGAGATAGTATGTAGATTTGGGGTCCCAGAGGTGATATTGAGAGATCAGGGCCCAGCCTTAACAGCAACCCTTACTGAAGAGATTTGGGCAGCACTGGGGGTTCAGTTGACACTACACATCCCATACCACCCTCAAAGTAGCGGGAAGGTAGAAAGGATGAATGGGACATTAAAAACAGGATGTTAAAGATGGCCCAAGAGACTAACATGAGTTGGCCAGACAGTTAGCCCATTGCCCTGTTCAGTGTCAGACACACCCCCAGGGGAAACATGCCCTATCCCCTTATGAAATTTTGTTTGGTTCAGCTCCCAGACTTGGTTGTTACTTTCCACAACAGTTACAGTTGCAGTCTGATGTGTTGACTAATTATGTAAACACTTTATCACGAGAATTAACCTGAATGCATGTCCAGGTGTTTTCTTCCATTCCAGATCCTGAATTAGATACAGGAACACACCAACTACTGTCTGGAGATCCTTGAGCCAAGTTATGATGGTCCATTCCAAGTTTTGGTGACCACAGCCACCTCAGTCAAGTTGGCCAGGAAGAACACCTGAATGCACGCTTATCACTGCAGGAGAGCGTGTTTTCGGGTGCTGCATATCCTTTTTCTGTTTGATCTAGGGGGGAGTGGCCCAGGAGGTGGCCATCACAAAAATGATAACATAATTACGTTTTGGTGTAACTCTTCAGGTACACATGTGACCACCTTTACCTTAGATTACTGTGACATAGTACCTTGTCCGTTTGACCCTTCATGGTGATGCCATTGGTACAGTGATATCCCTGACGGTAAGGACATATATGTATGCCACACAGACAGTTACTGGGGACAGAGTTGTGGTCTGTGGGAGCCAGTGGGTTGGAACACAGGGCCAGACTGGGCGACCACAGAGTGCATTAGACAAAAAGGATGAAAATAGAAAGCCCCATATCCTAACCAAAGATACCCCTGATACATACACTGACCCAGCACACAGTCAGAGGAGGAAGCGAGCAGCTCTCTCCGGAAGCTTTGATCCTCATGTATACATACATGTCATAGGGGTTACAAGGGGGGTCCCTGATGAGTTTAAAGCCAGGGATTAGGTAAAAGCTGGTTTTGAGTCTTTGATCCCCATAACAACTGTCAGCAAGAATGTAGATTGGATTAACTACATGTCATGGTTATGCAATAGAGTTTGTCGATCAGCATACCTGTCTCCATGTGTTCATCTCTAGAGACCAGCTGACCCTCACCTGACTGCTTTTGTAACCTCTCCTCTAAGCATGGCCCCACCCCAGGCCCTATCAGGGAACCCTATATTAACCTGTGCACCGCAAGCCAGCAGTGCTGATCAACCATTGTGTGTTAGCCTCTATGTGTACTTGCTGTGTTTCCTACATCTGATTCCTGTTACCGACTTTGGCCTGTTCCCGACCATCCCTGTTTGCCTGTGACCCTGATGTTCCAGCCTGCTGCCTCCTTCCTCTTCTCCTGTAGTCTACGGTGAGCGTGAGCTGTGAGACCCTGGGGGCCGCGACCTGGAGCCAGACTGCAGCGCAGTCCATCCTTACCATTAAAGGCTCTGGTGAACACCTGCTGGCTCTTAGACTCCGCGCCCTGGGGAATCTATGCTCTAGCTCCCAGTGGGATCTGTGTCAGTGATCCAGTAGACCTGCTTCCTGAACCTCCCAGGGTTCAATCCGCAGCAGTCACCCGTAGGGTCCACTACCTTGCGGTGCACTCCTGATCCCAACGGTGTGCATCTGTCACCCAGCCTCTAGGTGACCTGACACTACACATATTATAACCAACAGAGATTTGTAAATTACTCTAAAGATGCCCTCCAGCGAATTGCTGACCAGTTAGCCCCCACTTCCTACATGACATTCCAGGACCTGATGGCCTTAGACATGGTGCTATCTGGGAAAGGAGGTGTTTTGTAAAATCATAGGAAAAAACGGGAACCTGTTGTACATACATTCCTGATAATACTGGCCCAAATGGTAAGGTTACTTTAGCTATAAAGAAATTAGAAGATCTGTCATTGGAGTTGAAGAAGAACTCAGGTATCACAGACCCATGGGACCAATATTTTAGCTGGATGAGTGGGTGGCAGAAGGTGCTCGCCCAGATACGGGTAAGGGTATTACAGTTTTTCTCCATTGTTTTGGCTCATTTCTTGAAACAGAAATGACATTCTCAAAACAACATGGACAAATCTCCAAACCACTTGGCAATTGTTCACAACTGAATTGAATTTCTCACTCATTTCATCAAAATTGCAAATGTCTCAGTACATGTCTCAATGTCTCAGTACATCTTTCAAATGATTAAGTACAAGTAGCCTACATTTAGCACAATTTCCAAGTGAATAGATCTTGTTGATCTAAACTGATTGTCAATTCTCAGTCTAATGGTTGTTCTCTCCAAAACGTGTCAGCGTCATTTCATTGTTTAAGTCATCACATGCACAATAGTCTGTTCAATTGTCAAAATTATTCAGGAACATAATACCATGAATACCATATATGAATCTCTTGGAACATTTGATAAAATGATTACAGCAATTGACAGTCAGGTGCAACTAGAACTTGACTAGGGGGTCCTTTCACACTGGGGTGGTTTGCAGGCGCTATTGCACTAATAATAGTGCCTGCAAACCGACCCGAAAGTGCCGCTGCTTTCATTCCAGTGTGAAAGCCCTCGATGCGCTGGCAGGACGGTAAAAAAAGTCCTGCCAGCAGCATCTTCGGAGCGGTGAAGGAGCGGTGTGTATACCGCTCCTTTACCGCTCCTGCCCATTGAAATCAATGGGACGGCGCGGCTATACTGCCGGCAAAGCGCCTCTGCGGTGGTTTTAACCCTTTCTCGGCCGCTAGCAGGGGGTAAAACCGCCCCGCTAGCGGCCGCATACCGACGGTAAATTGCCGCTTACAATAGCGGCGCTTTACCGCCGATAACGCCCCCGCCCCAGTGTGAAAGGAGCCTAACAAAGGAGGAGTCGGAGTTGGTCTCAGATGACCAATAAAACAGTATGTTTAGTTACCTGACAGGTGCTGTCCATGATTGTAAATGCTGCCAAACATGTATATATAGAGCTTGACCATGCAGGACCAGTACAATTTCTGAACATGGAGGCACCTGGCCAAGTAAATGAACAAGGGAAACTGCCTGCTCGAGGAAGAGGAAGAAGAAGAGGAAGAGGAGTAAGGGTGAGTGGCAGTGGAATAGGGGGAAGAGGCAGAGGAGCACGAAGACACCATGCTGTCCCTGATGAAATTTGGGCCACAATTATAGATCATGTCATCAACCATGGCCTCACAATGGCGGAGGAAGGTCGCCGAGTGCAACCTAATGTGCCTCGCTCTACAGTCTTCTCTATCATCCAAACCTTTCGCAGGGAAAACAGGTATGTAGTCAATCAATGATGGAATTATATAATGTATAGGACAGGACACTGTGCATAGAGCAACAAATATGTTTATTTACTCATTTACGTATTCATTTAGTGTGTATGTGTGTGTGATAGGCCTACAGTATTACAGTATCTTACCTCAGTGGGATGTTACGTATGATACTAACAATGACAAGAAAAATATTGTAGAAAATAAACTATGGAATAGTATGGAATAGTTTATTTTCTACAATATTGATGATACAGTTTACAGTAGTATTCCAGTCACTGTGCAGTGATGCATTGGAATTGTGGTAAAGTTACTGTAAGTAAAACAACAATACGATTACATTGGTAACTCATTCTGTACGGAATACATAAGGTATAAATTACGAATGGAGTGTTGTCCTTTGAATTCTATGTTTAGGATTGGACGACAACCTGGCACGGGTGGCTGAGGAAAACTTCTCAATGAACAACAAGAACAAGAGATCTGTAACATGGTGTTGGCAAATAATGCCATCACACTGAGACAGATCCGCACTGCAATCCTACAAGACAAAGCCATATTCCAAAATGTCACTCTATAAGCATCTCCACAATAGCCCGCATATTGAAGAAGCATCAGATGACAATGAAGCAAATTTACAGGGTACCATTTGAGAGGAAATCTGACAGAGTGAAAGAGCTGCGGTACCAGTATGTACATGTAAGTCAGTCACTGGTTGTCCATCAAGATAACCTTTTTACGAGTACCATAAGCAGTGGTTCCCAAAATGTATTGGTTTCAGTACCCACTTTACCTGATTTCTGAATCTAGGTAATCCAGGTATGAAAGTATTTGATTTACGTATCTGATTTATAAACATTTTGTCTAAAAACTGCAGCTTACTGTATGATGCAATTATCATTATAATCCTTATTTTGAAGAATATAACATACAATACAGTAAGAAAAAGGGCCAAAGAGCTGCAATTACAGTAGTGCCTCCCATGTAAATCTATCTAATACTGTGGGTTTTACTGTAACATTTCAGTAAGTCTACTCATTGATAATTTTTCCCCTCCCCTTTCTGTCAAATACCCCCTGTAGTACCTCTGCATAGGGTACATGTACCCCAGGTTTGGAACCACTGGAATACTGGCCAGTAATATATTGAACTTGTTTAGAACATTCCTATGTAACTGTCTGTAACTGTAGTGTATGACTCTTCTGTATGACTGATTTGATGTTTTCTTTTTTTACTCTATTGTAGAGAATAATGGCATTGGAAGGAAATGAGACCTTTCACATACTCGTGTATGTGGATGAGGCTGGCTTCAACCTGGCCAAGGGCCGAAGACGTGGCCGAAATTTTATTGGCCACCGGGCCACGGTGGATGTCCCAGGCCAGCGAGGGGGCAATATAACTATGTGTGCTGCCATTTCTGAGAATGGTGTGGCCACTCACATCCCCAGTCTTGGCCCATAGAATACACAGAAGCTCCTTATCTTCTTGGACCGCCTTCATTTGGATTTGATCCCTGAAAATAAGAGAGGTCTCATAGGGCCTCACCTACCACAATATATAATTGTATGGGACTATGTGAATTTCCACCGTGGCCTGCTTATGAGGGCCTGGTTCACTGCTCATCCAAGGATGGATATGGTGTTCCTACCACCTTACTCTCCTTTCCTCAACCCTATTGAGGAGTTTTTCTCCACTTGGAGGTGGAGAGTGTATGAGCATCGAGCTCAAGATCAGAGGTTCCTGCTCCATTCAGTGGATGCTGCCTGTGAGGATATTACAGGAGATCAGTGTAGGGGATGCTCTGATGAAATCCGATTGGCGGATGAAACGCGTCAGCATGATGCCATCACGCTACCCATAGCATTCCCACAGACCTCCAGATCCACCCACCAGCCCAGGCATCACTGGCCTGTAATTACAGTAACATGGCCATTTGAAACTTCCCGGGAAACGGAACGAGCGGAGGACTGAACGCTTTAGAAAACCCTGCTTTATTCACCGCATCTCCCTGGGCGTACACCTTCTACTTACCCTCAGTATGCCATCAAAGGATATGCACAGCTGAGGACCCGGCGGAGGATGAGAGACAACTCAACTAGCCAGCTGGAGACGGCATGAGCCTGAACTCGGTCCGGTGATGTGTCCTGATGCACCACAGAGTCAACACTGGGTGAGATCTAATCTGTTTGTGTCCTGGACAGGGGACAGTTGTCTCAATCAGTGCATCCACCCAGTATGTATGATTCACTAAATGAGTTACACTGCTCAGCCTGATTCAATCCGCTACGGCTCACCATATCCTGCAAACAGGAACTCCCATTCCCTGTCATCAGCGCTGCGAAATATTGATGGCCCAGGGTGATCTTACAGTAACTGACCAGGACTGCAGTATCCAGTGACCACGCTACTGTTGAGTCAGTACAGGGTCTTCCCATTTCCGTTCCCCCCATCTTCCCCTCCTATCCCCCTAGTTCTTCTTGTTCCTACATCTATGAGGACCTGATATCTAGGGCTACTGCAATACCATCCACAACCCCACATATCTCTCCTTTCACTTACCATCTGCTGTTATCATTTGATTTACCAGGACTTTCAGTTATCCAGCAGATGAAAATTTAGTATCTAATCTGAATTCATTCTTGTATATCTATCTTGAATGAATTCACATGAGGTGTGTGTGCAGGGGCGGACTGACCATTGAGCCACTCGGGCACTGCCCAAAGGCCCTGGGCCACTAGGGGGCCCCATCAGGGTTGCCAGCCTCAGTAAAACCAGGGACAGTATGTATAAATCTGTGTTTTTTTTACATCTGTCTGTGTATACTGTGTGGCCCCATAATCTCTGATTGTCTGGGGGCCCCACAATCTCCTATTGCCCGGGGGCCCCATGAGTTATCAGTCCGCCCCTGTGTGTGTGGTATATGTGAGTGGTGGCCATCTGTGTCTGTCAATGACAACATTGTCATTTTTATATTGGTGATGGTACCTGTTTTTACAGTATATTATTGGATTGGTGTTTATAGTGTACTTTCAATAAAAAGCATTTCATATACGTTTTGACCATTGCATGTTCCTCCTTGATGAATTACCTTTCCCTTTGTTTTTTGTAGGGGATGGTTGCGACATGCACGCAGCTTCTTCCCTCGTTGCAACGCAAGGGAGGATATACACTGCAATGTTGATGAGAATCTGTGGCCAGACAGACAGCAGCGTGTGGATGGGCAGGAGGGTGAGGACGGTGGCCAGTGAAGAGATGTTACAGTAGTTGTGAAACTCCAGCTTTATTTACAGCATTGTAGGCTAAATGTAATTTTCCTTGTTTTTTGTTTGTGTGTTTATATTTCCGTATATTATGCTGTATACATTTTCTTTTTACTCTGATGTATGGAAGTTACTTTGTGTGTGAATGATAATGGTTACAATACTGTAAAGTAATTTTTCCTTGGCAGTATGAGTGCAATGTGTGATGTAAAACCTTGGAGGCTACTCTTACCCTAAAATCTTTTCTTTTTTTTCAGTTTTATACACAATTGTATTCAGTTAGCTAGACAAAAACTGTACAGTAACCATTGTCAATGAAGGACTGGGCTAAGACTGAAAGGTGGACATGAGGGATATTTCAATGGTCCTCTGCCTTAGAGACAAAACATCTAAACATTTTGACTTGCAGTGCTTACACAATGCCAATGGGATGAAGCATTTTGGGGGCACTGACTATTTGAATGAGAAAGAAATTTATTTTTGACACATGAGTGAACTGTTTTGGGAAAGATATGAGCTTTTGAAGGTGAACCATGGTGTTGTGCTGAACCATCCAGGTTATTTTGGCAAAAGCACCAAGAGAGTTGAGAATGTCTGGTCTGTTTCAAGAAATGAGCCAAAGCAATTGAGAAGAATCTTTGCCATTTTGGTAGCACTGACTCTTTATATGGGAAAGGAATATGGTTTTGAACCATGAGTGAACAGTTTTGGGAGAGATATGAGCTTTTGCACGTGAGTTATAGAGTTGTGCTGAACTGTAAGACTGTTTTGCCAAATGAACTTAGAGTTTTGAGAATGTCATTTCTGTTTCAAGAAATGAGCCGAAACAATGGAGAAAAACTGTAATAATCCTGGTCCTTTTAGCCCTGATTGTATGCTGTATTCTAGCTTTTGTAAAAAGTTAATGAGCAAGGCTGTAGACAATAGCACACCTACATTTCTCCACCAAGAAGAAGAGGACCTCCTTATGATGGAAGATGACAAACTCTTCACTCCCCTACAGTCACTCCCTGTCCATAATCTCACAATCCTATAGGGTTATAGGGATAGATAGCGCCTGACTGCACCTCTCCAGCTGTATCGAGGAGGGAAGTGAACAGTTGCTGCCCAATTCTATATACAGCCAAAAAGAGTTGCTGAGGAGAAGGGCCAGGCCAAAGTGGGACCTTTAGTATTAGGGACAGAAAAGAGAAAATAGTCATTTTAGGGGGGATTGTGAAGGAATGTGATGTAAATAATAATAATAGTAATCTGAAAATGTCTATTTTCTTATGTGCATACATATTTTTCTCCTTACTCATTATATAAGTATACAGGTTTGCTCTGTTCCTATATTTTCTCAAGATGGCGGGTACCCCCTGCATCCCACACATCAGAAGAACGCGGAACTGAAGATAAAACCAAGGACAGCCAGACCTCGTTATGAAGATTCTCCATTTTCTTTTTCTATCTTAACCAATGAGATGTACCTATTAGACTAACATAGCAATGACGTATTTGTGTGTATAAAACATTAGCACCGCCTTGAATAAATTAGAAGTGTAAGAAGTAACGGAGCTGAGCGTGTCTCAGATTGTTTACTTTTATATGCATGCATATCAACACTTTCAAATTAGAGACAGCAGCAGATAACCTTGGGCTCGATTGGAGCTCTTAATCATTTCCATAACACTCTAATCTAACTTAAATCAAATGACACTGTCTCTCTCTCTGTCTAATTCTCTCCGCCGCCGCAACACACTACTCAAGGCCGCCACGCAGGCGGCCTTATATAGTGTGGGGCGTGTACTAAACCCCCTGAGCCATAATTGGCCAAAGCCACCCTGGCTTTGGCCAATTACGGCTCTCTGTGCAGACGGCCCTGTGATTGGCCAAGCATGCGGGTCATAGTGCATGCTTGGCCAATCAGCCAGCAATGCACTGCGATGCCGCAGTGAATTATGGGCCATGACGCGCCACTCGAATTTGGCACGAACGGCCCATAACGTTCGCAATTCGGCGAACGGTCGAACACACAATGCACTCGAAGCTCATCCCTACTGCCCTGGTACTGACTTATATCTGATTTGCTTTTTTTTTTCGCGCCCACTTTACCATTTAACTGCCACAGGGCTCACTGTTGCAATTTAATTAGATACGGTATATTTAAAGATATGGTTTCTAGCTTATTTCATGCTGATGATAATGTCCAGCAACCTCTGCTGCTTTTTCCTTTTGCACATTTTTTTTTTTTTTTCGCTTACCTCATGTGGTGAGGAGCCTGCCCAGGTTACTGAGGCTTTTCAGAGTTTGCTGGACCACACAAAGCTGTGAAGGCATCTATGGTTTTTATTTACCCTTTTTTGAGCTGTTGATAAGTAGTTATTGACATGGACTCCACAGTTTACTGAATAACCTTTAGTTGGACAATTAATGATCTCACTGCTGGTGTGTTAGGGTGGCTATCCCGCAGAGGTATCTCCTTGCTTTATTGCATAGGTTTGCCTTTAAATATTTAGCTTTATATAATTGTTTTCCCAAGGGTAATAATTAATCTTCTGTTTTTCATTTTAACTTTTTAAGATTGTGGGTCTCTAATAGCTCTCTCTTTATGTCTAGTTGTGATTTTGCTTACCTTTGATAGGGTTGTATTGAGTTCTTCGCCCCTCACACTCCACCCCCCACCCCAAGTGGGTCTAACGGTGTTGTCTTGACACAGCACAGATAATATCCACATTTGTTACAAAGCCTTCAGATCTTGTTTTTGGAGGCAGACACATCATCTTGTTTCTTTGTCCACTTCTATCAAGGGGGATCTTTGCTCTGCTTTTCTCTATAGCATTTCCATTTCCTCCTCTTTTCTCCCTCCCCCTTTCTTTTTTTTTTAATTTCCTCTTTCTTTTTATCTCTTACCCCCCCCCCCCCCCTTTTTTTTTTTCTCTTTCTGACCTAGGTTATATCAGCTTAGTACATTTATTGAAACCATGGTGTATTCTTCCCTAGGTCAGGGTCCTAACTTGATCTCCCTTAATGTTCGAGGGTTGAACACTCCTGAAAAGCAAGCATTACTTCTTAGAGAACTTAAAAAGGTTAGATCTCTTTTTGTATTTTTACAGGAAACACATTTTCAGTCCAGAAACATCCCTAATCTGTCCACTAAATATTTTCCTAAGGTATACCATGCCACTAATCCCTTAGCTAAAACCAAAGGGGTGTCTATACTTATTGGTAAATCTTCTGGCTTCGAGGTCACTCAGCAACTTGCAGACCCAGAGGGTAGATTCTTGTTTCTTAAAGGCACCTGGGGAGCCATAGTCATGAATCTGGCTAATGTGTACTTCCCTAATCCTGCCCACATCTTGTTTTGTAGTCTAATCCTAAGGGAACATAAAAGCTTCGCCACTGGATGTATTGTCCTGGGTGGGTGAGGATTCTAGCGTCACCTTGAACCCCATTCAGGATACCTGATCCGGGAAGTCCAGCTTGACGTATCATATTTTAAAATGTCTCAAAATGCTACTTCATTTATTGACACTGGCTTGTCCTTGCTTCCAAGCATGCGTGTTTGTACTTTGGACTTTTGTCCGACGGACTTGTGTACACTCGGAAAATACAACAGACATTTGTCCGTGGAAAATTTTAAAGCCTGCCATCCAACATTTTGTCCGTGGAAAATTGTCCGATGGAGTATACACACTGTCGGATTTTCCGCCAACAGCCTGTCATCACACATTTCCTGTCGGAAAGTCCAATCGTATGTGCAAGGCTTAAAACAAAAACTATTCAGATGACTAAAATACAACCAAAACTAAAATGGCTAAAACGACTAAAAACTAAAAGTCAAAAGACTGACTAAAACGAAACTTGATATCAAAGTAAACACTGGTGCAGACCCAATACTGGGATTTTATGTATTATTTCGCACCTCATCACAAGTGTTCCCATATTGATTATGTTTTCATCACGCAAAAAAGCCTTACCGACCCTGACTGACTCTAGGACCACACTCACACCTTACTTACTTTAGAGCTGTCTGAAACTTGTGCCAAACCTTGTAAGTGAAGATTAACTTGAGCCCTCCTAACTGTTACTGAAGATCTTTCTCCTCTAACAATTTGGGAGGCCATTAATGCATTGTTAGGGGAGAACTCATCAAATTAGGGGCCCAACACAAACGAGAATCCGAACAGTGGATCACAGATTTGGCCACCAAAATAGCTCAGTTGGAAGTGTATCATAAATTCTCATTAAGGGCTCAATCAGCCCTGACAAACAAGTCCTTTTTTTTAGGAAAGGGATTTATTATGAAACTTGTCGATAAAGCACAATTCTAATCTTTTTGGCAATTCTAATCTTTTTGGCTCTATACACCACCACAATGGATTTGAAATTAAACGAACAAGATGTACTTTAACTGCAGACTTTCTGCTTTAATTGAGGGTATTTACATCCAAATCAGATGAACAGCGTAAGAATTACAACAGTTTGTATATGTGCCTCCAACTTTTTAAGGGACCAAAAGTAATGGGACAATTGGCTGCTCAGCTGTTCCATGGCCAGATGTGTGTTATTCCCTCATTATCCCATTTACAAGGAACAGATAAAGGTCCAGAGTTAATTTTAAGTGTGCTATTTGCATTTGGAATCTGTTGCTGACAACTCTCAATATGAGATCCAAAGAGCTGTCACTATCAGTGAAGCAAGCCATCTTTAGGCTGAAAAAACAAAACAAACCCATCAGAGAGATAGCAAAAACATTAGGGGTGGCCAAATCAACTGTTTGGAACATCCTTAAGAAGAAAGAATGCACTGGTGAGCTCAGCAACACCAAAAGACCTGGAAGACCACGGAAAACAACTGTGGTTGATGACCGAAGAATTCTTTCCCTGGTGAAGAAAACACCCTTCACAACAGTTGGCCAGATCAAGAACACTCTCCGGGAGGTAGGGTGTATGTGTGTCCAAGTCAACAATCAAGAGAAGACTTCACCAAAGTGAATACGGAGGGTTCACCACAAGATGTAAACCATTGTTGAGCCTCAAAAACAGGAAGGCCAGATTAGAGTTTGGAACAACATCCTATGGACAGATGAGACCAAGATCAACTTGTACCAGAGTGATGGGAAGAGAAGAGTATGCAGAAGGAAAGGAACTGCTCATGATCCAAAGCATGCCACCTCATCAGTGAAGCATGGTGGTGGTAGTGTCATGGCGTGGGCATGTATGGCTGCCAATGGAACTGGTTCTCTTGTATTTATTGATGATATGACTGCTGACAAAAGCAGCAGGATAAATTATGAAGTGTTTCAGGCAATATTATCTGCTCATATTCAGCAAAATGCTTCAGAACTCATTGGACGGCGCTTCACAGTGCAGATGGACAATGACCCGAAGCATACTGCGAAAGCAACCAAAGAGTTTTTTAAGGGAAAGAAGTGGAATGTTATGCAATGGCCAAGTCAATCACCTGATCTGAATTCAATTGAGCATGCGTTTCACTCGCTGAAGACAAAACTGAAGGGAAAATGCCCCAAGAACAAGCAGGAACTGAAGACAGTTGTAGTAGAGGCCTGGCAGAGCATCACCAGGGATGAAACCCAGCGTCTATGCGTTCCAGACTTCAGGCTGTAATTGACTGCAAAGGATTTGCAACCAAGTATTAAAAAGTGAAAGTTTGATGGATGATTGTTAATCTATCCCATTACTTTTGGTCCCTTAAAAAGTGGGAGGCACATATACAAACTGTTGTAATTCCTACACCGTTCACCTGATTTAGATGTAAATATCCTCAAATTAAAGCTGAAAGTCTGCAGTTAAAGAACATCTTGTTTGTTTCATTTCAAATCCATTGAGGTGGTGTATAGTGCCAAAAAGATTAGAATTGTGTCGATGTCCCAATATTTATGGACCTGACTGAATCTAACAAGAGCATTAAAAGAGCCCTGTCCTCCAATATTTTGTCTATTAAATCTGAGGGAGGCCTTCATCGCTACTACACCAAACTCTATAATATTCCTCAGATGTATAAGCTACCTGACTTACAGGGAGATGGGTCTCAAATTATCCATGACTATCTGGTCCAAAGTGGTATGCCTACTTTGTCTAGCACAGACACAAACTCATTGGAAAGCTTGATAACTTCAGAGGAGCTATTGGCAACAGTTAAAGTGATTCTAAATGCAGAAGGTTTTTTATCTTAATGCATTCTATGCAGTAGCCCCATTCAGCCCCCCTAATGCTTACCTGAGCCCCATCACTATCCAGCGTTGTTGCATGAATGCCTCGGCCGTCCGGGACTCTCCCTCCTGATTGGCTGAATCACAGCAGCAGCAGCGCCATTGGCTCCTGCTGCTGTCAATCAAAGTCAATCAGGAAAGAGGGGCGGGGTCGAACCGCAGCTCCATGTCTGAATTGACACACAGACCTGCGGCTCGGTTCGGGTGCCCCCATAGCAAGCTGCTTGCTGTGGGGGCACTCAACAGGAGGGAGGGTTCAGAAGCGCCAGCAGAGGACCCGAGAAGAGAAGGATTTTGGCTGCTCTGTGCAAACCACTGCAACAGACCAGGTAAGTATAAAATGTTTGTTATTTTTAAAGAGAAGAAAAAAAAAACGAGACTTTAGTATCACTTTAAAGATCTTAAGCCAGGGAAAAGCCCAGGACCGGACTGTTTCACTGCCTATTATTACAAGTCTTTTGCCAAAGTCCTCTCCTCTAATCTTGTACAAACTTTGAATTTTTTGATGGACCCCCAATCCCAATACTGAATTCCAAATGCTTTTTTGATGGCACGTCTCTGTACTCAATAAACCTGGCAAAGACCCAATGGACTGTTCTAGTTACAAGCCTAGCTCTTTGCTCAATATAGATCTGAAATGGCTAGCTAAAATCCTAGCTGATCGCCTGCGGCCATTTCTCCCTAAGCAGATCCTGAAGAGGTTGGTTTCATGCTAGGAAGGGAGGCAAGAGATAATCTAACAAAGGCTCTAAACTTAATCTACTGTTGCCAATGAGATCATTTTGAAGGTTTTCTCTTGTCGACCAATGCAGAGAAAGCTTTTGACAAGGTGTCCTGGGATTTCCTGCTAGCTACTTGTTCCCATATTGGGTTGAAACCTCACATGTACTGATTACCGCTTGCCGACCGTATCACTTCCATGTATGGTGACAAGGCGGCTCTACTGCCCCGAATCACATACTAAGTACGTGATCCGAGACTTTCTGGTAGGGGGCGAATGCACGTGCTGCTGGTGGCCCAGCTGCGCTGTGATTATACACAGCAGATGGCGATCAGCGGGTGTCGGCCAATGGATGGCCGCCGGTACCCGATGATCGTCAGGAAGACACACAAGACAGAGCTCTGCCTATGTAAACAAGGCAGAGCTCTGTACTGTTAGCAGGGAAGTGATACATTTTCATACCGCCCAACATTTTGAGATGGGAATGAGGGACACCTACTAGCAAATGTGTGTAGGCATAGGACACGCCCCTGCCACACCCCCTTATAAGAGAATTAACCAAAAAAAGGGATTTTTTTTACCAGTACTATTCCATTATATCAGCTTTTACAATGTACAAATGCAGCAATTTAGAAATTGGAGGAAAGGTTTAGCACTGGGGAAACAGTTTTTGAAAGATAAAATTGCATTTTATATACAAATATATATATATATATATATATATATATATATACATATATATATATATATATATATATATAGATCAGACCAGAATGAGGGACAAATGAGGGGGAGAGAGGGACAGAGGGACATTGCTCAAAATCAGGGACAGTCCCTTGAAATCAGGGACAGTTGGGAGCTATGCATTTTCTTTCCCAGCACAGCAGGGAATACATCCATCACTTCCCTTAGTAAAAGCAGCACACAGTTTACACCAAAACACTGGTTAGGCACACATTTAACCTTTGATTACCTTAGCTGTTTAACCCTTTCCTAGCCAGTGTCATTTGTACAGTGGCAATGTATACATTTTTTAGCACTGATCACTGCATTAGTGTCACTGGTTCCCAAAAAGTGTCAGTTAGTGTCCGATTGTGGCAATATCTCATTCCCACTATAAGTCGCTAATCGCCACCATTACTAGTAATACAACAAATTCCAGTATATTTCCCTTAGTTTGTAGACCCTAAAACTTTTGCACAAACCAATCAATATATGCTTATTGGGATTTTTTTTACCAAAAATATGTAGCAGAATAAATATTGGTCTAAATTTATGAAGAAATTAGATTTTTTTGTATACATTTTATAGCAGAAATGTAAAAAATATATATTTTTTCAAAATAGTTTTTTTTTTTTGTTTATAGCGCACCCCCCCCCCCAAAAAAAAAAAACCACAGTG
This sequence comes from Aquarana catesbeiana, assembly GCF_042186555.1. NCBI lineage: Eukaryota > Metazoa > Chordata > Amphibia > Anura > Ranidae > Aquarana > Aquarana catesbeiana. The sequence goes on from NC_133328.1 coordinate 467,865,003, forward strand.
GTGATTAAACCATTGAAAGAAAGCCCTATTTGTGGGAAAAAAAAAAAAGACACCAATTTTCATGTACAGCATTGCATGACCGTGCAATTGTCAGTTAGATCCCTTTCACACTTGGGCGTTTTGCAGGTGCTACCGCGCTAAAAATAGCGCCTGCAAAGCGCCCGGAAAGAGCCGCTCCTGTCTCTTCAGTGTGAAAGCCCGAGGGCTTTCACATTGGAACGGTTCACTGGCAGGACAGTAAAAAAAGTCCTGCTAGCAGCATCTTTGGAGCGGTGAAGGGATTGGTGTGTATACCGCTCCTCCACCGCTCCTGCCTATTGAAATGAATGGGCAGCGCGGCTATACCGCTGGCAAAGGGCTGCTGCAGCAGCGCTTTGTGGGTGGTTTTAACCCTCTCTCGGCCGCTAGCGGGGGTTAAAAGCGCCCTGGTATCGGCTGAATACCTCCGGTAGCGGCCGAATACCTCCAATAGCGCGCTTTATCGCCGACGCTGCCCCCGCCCAAGTGTGAAAGGCGCCTTAAAGTAACGCAGTGCCGTATCACAAAAAATGGCCTGGTCATGAAGGGGTGGGTTTATCTTCCAGAGGTCAAGTGGTTAAAAACAGTACTAGACAGGGATGTCCGCTATCACCCCTGCTTTTCATCCTAACTTTGGAGCTGCTTATCTGTACTGTCAACAGGTTTCCCTCGGTCACGGGCTTTGAAATAGGCAATAGAATTATGGCTATATCTCCAATCTGAAAATAAATTACACTAATTCATAATGAAGAAATTTGATTTATTTAATTTTTTTTATTGGATATGTTTTATAGCAGAAAGTAACTTTTTTTTTTCAAAGTTGTCGGTATTTTTTTTTTATAGCGCAAAAAATAAAAAAACGCAGAGGTGATAAAATACCACCAAAAAAAAGCTCTATTTGTGGGGAAAAAATGACATGCATTTTATTTGGGTACAATGCTGAATGACTGTGCAATTGTCAAAGTAACACAATGCTGTATCACAAAAAAAGACCTAGTCATGAAGAGGGGTAAATCTCCCAGAGATCAAGTGGGTAAACCTTACCCTGGAGCAAAAAAAAATACAAATTCTGATTTATGAGTGTATTTATTCCAGAAGTCATGCGTTTTTGTCCACCGGAAACGATATGTCTGGAAGTAACAAGTGTAAAGAGAGCAGCTGCTCATACCGTCAATGCATTCTTGTAATTTGCAGAACTGCCACAAGATGGCGCTGCCGACGAGGAAGTTTGTGTGTAAGGCTGTGTGCGGGGGAATGAGATATCAGTCGGACCGGAAGAAGAGTCTTCAAACTTACGAGCGGTAGAAGGTTCATATACCGTGCAGTGTGACCACTGCAGCTTGATAATAGAGGGGGGAGACGTCTGGTTATGGGCTCAGCTCTGGCCTGACATGGCACATTAGTGACAGTATCCTTGCCTGTGTGCCCTTTACCTGCCTCTCACCATGGCTGTAGTGTGTGAGACCAATGCAGGGTGGCTGCTAGATGAATTGTCTCTAATAAAAGGGTGGTATGAGGTTGGGGTAGGACCCCCCACATGTGAGGGACAGGAGAATACAAGGACTGTGTACAGGATGAAGGATGAGCTGTTCCAGCTGGTTAGACCTTACTTCTCATTGAACCCCTCCGCCACCTCCAACCAGAATACGGCTGCACCGAGCAACAGGCAAGACGACGCGGCCCCCGCCGCCGCCTGCAAGCCTGTCAGAAAGGTACTGGGCAGGGAAACTGGGGGGCTTCTGACTACAGAATCAGCTGCTTGTCTTTAGGGTCAGCCTGCCTGCTGCTTATTCACATATAGGAATGAGTGGGGGTGTTCAGAGCCTAGTCCTAGCAAGTCTGCCAGGAAGCTGCCAATGTACTGGGCCCAGGGTTGCTGCCAGGGTATTTGTGTACACTGGCAAAGGTGCATTTTGGTGCTCCACCTCACCTCCCTCCAGCAGCTCTACGTGGCAGAAGTGACTCTGTCTAAATGAGCCCTTTCATCACAATCTGCAGAGTTCCTCTTTACACTGTAAGGGGGAACCCTGGTAAAAAGGGCCTCTGGGCACCCTGGCAACTCTGATATGAAGGAGCTCTGGTGACAGAGCCTCTCTTACATTAGAGTTCCTTTTTACACCAGAGTCTTGCAGAGCTCAACCTTATATCAGTGCCTCTTTCACACCTGCTGTTTGATCAGGTCCACCAGTCAGTTTTTCAGGCGCACCTGATCTGACCCCCCCTGTCTCTTCTATGGAGTGGCGCGTGTCAGTGGACACGTCCGCTGCCATCCAATCCACCAAAAAAGGATGGTGGTGATCCTATTCCCTATCCATCCGATTGCCCCATAGAGGAGAGCAGAACTGTCCATGTCTGCTCTGCATAGTGGAACGGACACAGACCTGTCATCCGCTTGCTCAGCAGGGATCAGTGGAGAGATCCCCCACTGGCACCCGTATGATAGGGGCCTTAGAGTTCCCAGTCGCATTTCCCAAAATTTACGGGTGCACTTCTATTGTCTAAGGACATTTACACACAGGAGATAAGCACCTTTTTAAACAAACTATCCATACATTTATGAATGTTTGGCAACCCTGACTGTGACTTTCCCTATGTTTCTTGCTCAAACAGCCCCATGTCCCCTGCTCTGCCTGTCCGCAACTCCCTATGTCCCATGCTCTATTCCTATCTCCCTGCTCTGTCCATTTCCCACCATGTCTTCTCTTGCTTATATATGTGTACCTCTGTGCTTAGTGTATGTGAAAAAAACTAATAAAAAATAAAAATATGAGTGCAAATACAAATTAATATCACCTATAGGAAAGCAGCACACTAAAAGGTGCCAGAATACATTAACACCAAAATCTTTTGCTATACCAAAATTAGGTGTGCTGTCAGTTTAAATAATGCTATCAAAAAGTGCTTTCAAATGTGCAAAATCGAAATAAAACAAAATATCTTACATAAGCAAACATAAAGAAAAAAACATCCATCAAATAAGTGTGAACCACAATAAAGTGCAATGTGATATGGCCCTAGTATATGAATGTGAGTTAGGGACCTTAGATTGTAAGCTCCTTGAGGGCAGGGGCCGATGTGAATGAACAATGTATATGTAAAGCGCTGCGTAAATTGACGGCGCTGTATAAGTACCTTAAATAAATAAAAATATCAAGAATGATTATCATATGCACATTCTAAAGTGTTAGTGCAATAAATAATATGCATAAAACATATATTTCATACAAAAAATCCAATAAAATTGTGCTGTGATCCACTGCAAGCTGTTTGCACCAACTTTAGTGTGCCATCACCAAGACAGAACACACATTGTCTGCTTATTAAAAAATTGGACCTTTTCAAAGTATGAGATCTCATGTGCTTGTCATCTGCCAGATATTTGCAGCCAGTTCACTCAAAAAGCTAAAATACAGGTACAGTAGCTTTCTCCCAAGAGCGGTCTTTCACCACTCTGTCCAGTCTGTTCCCAACCACAAGCAACCCCGTATATGCAAAGAATAAAGCACACTGTAGTGCAAAAGTTTAAGAGGTCACATTTTTTGATAAGCAGATGTGTGTTCTGTCTTGGTGATGGCACACTGAAGTTGATGCAAACAGCTTGCAGTGGAGCTACACATGTTTATCACTGCACTATTTTATTGGGCTTTTTATATGAAATGTATGTTTTATGCATACAGGTGGACATACAGGTGGCCTCCAGGTTACAAACATCTGACTTACAAATGACTCCTACTTACAACAGAGCGACAACAGGAAGTGCGAGAAAATCTACCCCTAGGAAGGGAAATTCACTCCTGTAAGAGTTATCATGAGAAAAACGTGTCTCCACTGAAGCTTTATCACCAATCCTTGTTTCCACAACAACACAAAATTTTCAAAATTCAATTGTCATAGGGACAGAAAGTTAGATGAAATCTTCTGAACAGGGGCACAGACAGAAAAAAAATACAGGGGTGTTCCCTATGCTATCCAAAAAAACTTAAATTATTTTTTTGGCTGTAGCTACACAAAAAAATGTACCTGTTTCAATTTACAAACAAATTCGACTTAAAGCAGAGTTCCACCCAAAAATGGAACTTCCGCTTTTCGTAATCCCCCCCCCCCCCCCCCCTCCAGTGTTACATTTGGCACCTTTCAGGGGGAAGGAAGGAGCAGATACCTGTCTAATGCAGGTATTTTGCTCCCATTTCCAGGCATAGATAGCCGAGCCACCCGCGGGTATCTATGCCTCTGCCGGCGCCTTCTCTGTCCCCCCCCCCCGCTGTCTTCTGGGAAACACACAGGTCCCAGAAGACAGCAGGGACCAGTGGGATCGCGCAGCGCGAGTCGCGCATGCGCAGTAGGGAACCAGGAAGTGGAGCCACAAGGCTTCACTTCCTGATTCCCTTACCGAAGATGGCGGCGCCTCCACCCGAGAGCTGAGGGACGGGTCTGCTTTGGGTGCCGACATCGCGAGCGCCCTGGACAGGTAAGTGTCCTTATTTAAAAGTCAGCAGCTGCAAAAGTTGTAGCTGCTGACTTAAAAAAAAAAAAAAAAATAGGCGGAACTCCGCTTTAAGAACAAACCTACCGACCCTATCTTGTTTGTAACCCAGCGACTGCCTATTCATACCGCTTGAAATTTTTCACATTTTGTCATGTTACAGCCAAAAACATAAATGTATTTTATTGGGATTTTATGTGATAGACCAACAAAAAGTGGCACATAACTGTGAAGTGGAAGGAAAATGATAAATGGTTTTCAAATTTATTTAATATTAAATATGTGAAATGTGTGGCGTGCATTTGTATTCAGTCACCCTGAGTCAATATTTTGTAGAACCACCTTTAGCTGCAGTTAGTTGCAAGTCTTTTTGGGTATGTCTCTACCAGCTTTACACATCTAGAGAGTGACATTTTTGCCCATTCTTCTTTGCAAAATAACTTAAAGTGGTTGTAACCCCCCCCCCCCCCCCCCCAAAAAAAAAATCTTGCAAGACAAAGGCATAATGAGCTAGTATGCATAGCATGCCAGCTCATTATGTATTACTTACCTTAGATCGAAGCCCCCGCAGCGGTCCTCGTTCACCACTCCAGCCAGCGACATCGCTCCCGGAGTTACTTCCTTATTATAGGCTTACCTGTAACAAAAAGTGTGTTTACAACCACTTAAAGCTCTGTCAGATTGGATGGAGAATCTCTGTGAACAGCAATTTTCAAGTCATGGCACAGATTCTTAGTTGGATTTAGGGCTGGACTTTGACTGGGCCATTCTAACACATGAAGATGCTTTGCTCTAAACCATTCCATTGTAGCTCTGGCTATATGTTTAGGGCCGTTGTTCTGCTGGAAGGTGAATCTTTGCCCCAGTTCCAAGTCTTTTGCAGACTCAAACAGGTTTTCTTCTAAGATTGCCCTGTATTTGGCTCCATCCATCTTCCCATCAACTCTGACTAGCTTCCCTGTCCCTGCTGAAGAAAAGCATCCCCACAACATGATTCTGCCACCACCATGTTTCATGGTGGGGATGGTGTGTTCAGGCTGATGTGCAGTGTTAGTTTTCCACCACACATAGTGTTTTTTGCTTTTAGGTCAGAAAGTAAAACTTTTGACCAGAGCATCTTCTTCCATGTTTTCTGTGTCCCCCACATGGCTTCTCGCAAACTGCAAACAGGACTTCTTAGGGTCTTCTTTCAATAATGACTTTCTTCTTGCCACTCTTCCATAAAGACCAGATCTGTGGAATGCATGACTAATGTCGCGTACACACGAGTGGAATGTCCATCAGAAAAAGTCCGATGGGAGCTTTTCATCGTATTTTCCGACCGTGTGTATGCCCCATAGGACTTTTTCCGTCGAAAATTCTGACGGACGTAGATACTGAACATGTTGTAAATTTTTATAACGCAGCTAATCACTATCGGAAAACCCGCTCGTCTGTATGCTGTTCTAACGTACCAAAAATGGCTCATGCTCTGAAGCAAGTAGGAGACAGAAGCGCTCGGACTGGTAAAACTAGCGTTCGGAATGGAGATAGCACATTCCTCACGCTGCAAAATCTGTGATTGTTTAATGCAGCACATTCTTTTGTGCTTTATAATGCTAGAAGAATGAACTTGTTTTGCTGCTGATGTTCAGATAGAGTTCTCAGAAACTTTTTTCTTTATTATTTCTCGTGATCTCATGAATAATCTTTTATTATTTTAAAGCCAGATCTCCAGAATAATGTTGCAAATTATATTCTATAGTCATCTTTTTTTATCATTTTTTTTTTTTTCATCAAGATCTCCTTTTTTTGATTATTGCAAAATTATTTTCTAGTGATCTCCATATTTTTTTTTTTTTTTTGGTGTATCAAGTTACCACAATAACATTATTATCTTGTATTTTGTAAGGCTGGTTGGTGTCTCTTGTTAATTTGACATTGTCTTTTTTGAAATGTACCTGCCTACTCGCAAACAATCTGTCCTATTTTTAGAAAAACACATATAGGCAAGTATTTTCTCAAAATAAAATATCCATTTATTCTGGTTAACAAAATAAAGAGGAAGGCAAGGCTGGAGAAACTTTTGGAATTTGCGAAGCCTTTTGGCCCCAGGGCACACATCAAGTCTGTGTAAACAAAAAATCTTGAGGAGTCCATATAATCCTCCTCCAGGCTGTCACTGGGCACGGCCTCCTCCTGCCTGCCACATTCCAGACCCTCCTCCTGGCTGAGCCTAGCCTGTGTATAAAAAAGGGACATAGTTTTAGTTTTTGCTTCATCAATCACACACAATTTTTGGCTCATGACTTGCAAATTGAATGTTAATAAATAGAAAAGACTATCTTTCTGACCCCAGCATTTTTCTTTCTTGTCCCCAACATTTTGGCCACTGTCTATTCATATGTAAATCACTTTGTTTAAAATCATTAATTAGTTATCAATTATAACATCTAGTTAACATAATTAATATTAGGACAATAAATATGTCTAAAAATAATATACCTGGCTCCAGCTGGGCGCATCCACTTCTTCCAGGATGGAAGGCCCCGGTTGTTCTTCGTCAGCCTCTGTTGGGGTTGAGGGAAGGGTGGAGGGAAGGGTAGAAAGTGATTCCCTGGCGTCAGTCTGGTCGTCCAGAAACCTCAGTTTGTTGAAGTACCACAGCCTGGGTACATACACTTGGGCTGCTGCTGCTTCTGATCTGAGTGATTTCTGGATTTTATTATGCTCCTTCTTATACATGTTCCTCAAGATCCCAATTTTATTGTCCAAAAACTTCATGTTTGCATCGGGGACCCGAATCTTCACAAATTCCAGAAGTTTCTCAAGCGATGACCTCCTAGCTTGTTTATTATAATATAAGCTGCGTTTCACCTCCCACAAATTCCTCATCTCCCTTTATTTGTCTATGAAACTGGCCATGAATTCTGGGTTCTTAAAGTGATTCATCTTTGTAAGACAATACAAATACACAAGACAAAAACACTAATGTCAGCCTAAACTCTCATTATCATATTCCAATATAGGCCTTAATCTTGAAGCAGTATAGGCCACTGTGATGGGCCAAGTTCAAATTTTACCTTCGTTTAGGACGCTCGCCACTTCTGTTCATCCTTCCTCCACACACAGATTGTACATCTGACACATGAGTGTTAGCTTGATATAGACTGCGCATGCGTGAAACTCCGCCCGCGTTGCCCGCCCCTGGCGTTTTTTCTCGAAGATTCCCCACCCCTTCTCTCTTCGGCACGCAGTAGGAGCAACATGGTGGATAAAGAGCAGGTGTGTGGAAATTATTCCAGTAATGAGGAGGAGGAAAGCCCGAAATGACACGATCCTGGAGGAGGAGATTTAAGGCCTCCAATATGGCCTTTGAAGAGATGGTGTACATCTTGCGGAGGAACGACTATGATGGGAAGCATGGACTGTACCTAAACCCTAACTTGCGAAAGGCCAAGATCATGACGAAAGTTGTGAAGAGTCTGCGGAAGAATTTTGGGGTACGATGCTCCAAGGAGCAAATAAGGAAACGCTGGTCTGACCTGAAACTAAGGGAGACGGCTCAGTATAGAAGAATAAAGAGAGTTCTTCTAAAAAGTAAGTACTTGTCGTGTGTTCCTATCATTATTATTACTTGCATGTGCTTTTCTTTACTGTTGTACAGTTTAAAATGGCGAATTTCATGTTCGTGGGCACAGTAATCGGTCGTAGGAAACATTGTTCGCTCATTAAATACGTTGTTTTGGGCAGATACAGGTTAAATACATTTGTTCATGCCTATTTGTCTAAAAATAAGTTTCTTACATTGCTGTCTAGATGTGTTTGTAACTAGAATGAAATGCAAGCTTGATTCAGTGTAATGTAAGGAGAGGACACTCAGCAGCTGTTTACACATCTGGACTCTAATGTGGGACTCAAGAACAAACTCTTTAAGGTGTCCCACACAGGTGCTCCAGTGGATACTTGGGGTGTCTCCATGTGTGAAAATTGTCACAAAAAGGTAAGTATTCCAGCTTTGGTAAGGTAAAAAATCATGTCTTCAGCTTGGAACTGTGCCCAAAACAGACAATTGTACCCCACTTCCCAGCAATGTTTCATATTCCTATTTCTGGACTCAAATATCTGTGTGCTAAGTATAATTTTTGTTTCATTCTCATAGGGGAGAAAAGACTCAGAGGACACCAGGGACCCCCCACATCACCAAGAAGGGGAAATCAGCCCAAGACCCCCCGAGGATCTGGAGGAAGGAGAGGTGGAGGAAGTGGGCGAGATTGTCACCCAAACAGGTGAGTGTCTGACACCCCAGCTTCAGGTAATCTATGTATGCCTGCATATTTATAATACATGTTTTTTTAACCATTTTTTAGGTGATGTGCTGGTTGTTGAAGAGCAAGCTGAACCTTTCACAAGTGACAGCGCCCAAAGGCTCATCCACGACATCATGCTGTGGAATGGTGAAATAGACATTATAAGGAAGAAACTGAATGTTATGGAACAACAAATGAAGAACATGATAGATGTGGTGGTGAGAATATAAATTGCTTTCAAATCACATCCATTTTACCATTTGTTGGACTAAACCAAATTTTCCCCCTTCGTCTTTCAGGACAGCCACCATGAGAGATAGTCTCCTCCTCTTCTTCTAGGAAACACTGCGCCAGCCCATAAATTCTTACTTCCCCCTGCCAGACCTCAGTATTAGTGTTTCCTCCGGTGGGGAGACACTGTGCAAGGAACCAGGCCACTCAGTCAGGGTGACTGTGGCTGTTTATATTTTTTGGAGCCTGTAATGGGAGCAGGGGCTTCCTAGGGGCATGGGGGGGACTTACCCCTCGTTCTGTTGCCACCACTTCCTAGCCGAGCGCGGCTTCAGGCTGTGGGGGCTCCCTATCGCGGCTACAGGGCTGCAGCATGCAAGCGTTTGCCTTTCCTGTATACTATACAGACCGCTCTCTTTTTTTCTTTTGGAACTAGTCGGGCCAGACGACGGGCGACGTCATTTCCGGCGGAAGGGCGAAAGCTTGCCTTTGACCCACGGCTTCCGGTTCCGGGTCGCGGCGCTGATAGGGAAGCCAGGCACAGGCTGGAGACGAGTCTGGGACGCGCACAGGCAGCGTAGGACTCGGTAGTAGCAACCACCTGCAAGTCATGTCGGAAGCAGATGCTCAGCCAACGGACACTACCTCCAGCCTTCCTAAGGTAAGAGTGCCCTGGGGAAGAGTACTCTTTATCTAGGACTGTTCCTCCATGTATAGTTCCTGTCATGGGGGGGCAGACACCCTGGGTGGTCAGGGGGAGGGAGGCTCAGATCCCCACATATTAAAGAGGGTCTAGTGCACTCCCAGGGTTGTATCCTTGTTTTAAAAAAAAAAAAAAGTGACAAAATGTTTGTTTTTTCTTTTCATGTATTTCAGAAAGCTACAGAGAAGTCTAGGTCTACACATAGCTCTAAGAAGAGGTGTGCCTCTTGCAGGGACACATTAGGGGAAGCATGGACAAAGGTCTTGTGTAGGGAGTGCATAGACTCCCTTGTTAAGGAGAGGGACTCTGAACAGGAGTCAGGACTTGCAGCCTCGGTTAAGGAGCTTTCGTCCACCTTCTCTTCATTTAAAGCCTTATTTGAAAGGTTTCAGCCTCCCATTAGTCCAGCTCCCCAGGATACAACCCCACCTCAGGCTCAGGGCTCTGCTCCTGCCCAACCTGCAACTTCAGTTAGGGCAGAGGAAGCTCCAGGGCCCTCCGGAGTGGAACAAAGACAACCAGACAGTTCCTCCTCCGATTCCCAGGATGGTTCAGAGGGGGAGGACCAGGACGGGGAGTCCAGGAAATCCTCCAGATATAAATTATCCCTGGAAGAGGTAGAGGACCTCTTAGGGGCTATTTATACAACCCTCGGTATTCAGGAAGACAGGAAACCCCTGACCCTTCATGACCAAATGTACAAGGGCTTGGGGGAACAAAGGAGGAAGGTTTTTCCAGTACATGAGGTACTGGTTGAAACTATTAAAAAAGAGTGTCAGGATCCTGAAAGGAAACCCTTTTTTTCTAGATCCTTAAAGAGGAGATTTCCATTCTCGGATGATCCTACATCTATCTGGAATAAAAATCCCAAGTTAGATGCCGCCTTCTCCCAGGTTTCCAGACACACAGACCTGGCTTTTGAGGACATGGGGGCCCTGGTGGATGTCATGGATAAGAGAATAGACTCTCTCCTCAAAAAGACTTGGGATTCAACAATTGGTAACTTAAAACCCGAGTTGGCTGTCACAGTAGTGGCTCGCAATCTGGAGCACTGGCTCTCTAAGATTCAAGAGCATATTGAAGCTGGAACGGCAAAAGAAACCATTCTATCTTCTTTCCCTACGATTCTGCGGGGTATCGCCTACATAGCTGATGCCTCGGCAGAATCAGTCCGTATGTCGGCCAAATCAGCGGCTCTGGCCAATTCTGCCAGGAGAGCCCTCTGGCTAAAAACTTGGGCGGGCGATTGCGCCTCTAAGGTCAAGTTGTGCAGCATACCGTTAACGGGAGACCTTCTCTTCGGCCCAGGGTTAGAGACCGTCTTGGACCGCACAGCAGACAGGAAGAAATCCTTCCCAGTTAAGCGGAAAACCCCTACACATACAAAGAAGGGGTTTCGTCCGCAAAAGCATAAAGAAACTCCAAAGCCGGAAGGGCAAAAGAAGTTTTGGGGTCAGAAAGGCAAGGGCAGGGGAGGGGCGATTTTTCGCCCTCCTGAACAGCCCCGTAAAAGCCAATGACTCCCCAACCAGGGTGGGGGGAAGACTGGGGGCCTTTCTCCCACAGTGGGAGGCAATATCCCCCAATCGCTTTATCCTAAGGATTATAAGAAGGGGGTACCATATCGAATTCACAAATCCTCCTCCACGGAGATTTCTTGTCACGCACCTACCCAGATGTACGGCAAAAGCCGAGGCTCTGTTGGAAGCATTAAGAGATCTGGTAGATCAGAATGTGGTTCTCAGAGTTCCAAAGGCCGAGGAGGGAGAGGGTTTCTATTCACACATCTTCGTAGTGAAGAAACCCACAGGGAAATTCAGACTGATTCTGAATTTAAAGCCCCTGAACAGGTCAGTGACGTACAGGAGATTCCGTATGGAAACAATTTTCACAGTCAGAGCCCTGTTGCCCCGCAACTGCTTTATGGTATCTCTGGACCTAAGGGACGCGTATCTACACGTTCCTATAACAGAAGCCTCGCAGAGGTTTCTTCGGCTAGTGGTAGATGTAGGTGGAACAACAGTACATCTACAGTTTCAGGCGCTGCCTTTCGGGCTATCCTCCTCACCCTGCATTTTCACCAAGGTCTTGGCGGAGGTGATGGCCTTTCTTCGGCTCCAGGGAATATCAGTGATAGCATACCTGGACGACCTGCTCCTATTTGCAGCGTGTCCACTGCAGTTAGTCAGAGATCTAGAACTAACACAGAGGGTTCTTACAGGTCTAGGGTGGCTAATGAACTTGGAGAAATCCAGTTTGATTCCCTCTCAGCGCATTACGTACTTGGGCTATCTGTTGGACTCAGTGCTACTGAGAGTGTTTCTTCCAGCAGAAAAAGTACAAAAACTGGACAGGGCAGTGGCTGTTCTCCAGTGCAGCAGTCAGGTCTCCATAAGAGTACTGATGTCGGCCCTGGGACTATTAACCGCTACCCTCCCAGCAGTGCAATGGGCAGGTCTGCACTTTCGTCCCTTACAGTCCTTTGTCCTAACGGTGTGGGATCACAGTCAGAAAGATCTGGACACCTTGGTACAGGTTCCACCCCAAGTAAAGAGATCCCTCTGGTAGTGGAGGAGGGTCTCAAACTTGTCGCAGGGTCGTCTGTGGTTCATCCTAGTTTCTCAGGTGGTAACCACAGATGCAAGCGGCAAAGGTTGGGGGGCGCATCTGGGTTCCCTTTTAGCACAGGGCACCTGGGAGGGCGCCGAACTAAGAAGGTCGTCCAATTGGAAGGAGCTGAGGGCAATCGGGCTAGCACTCAGGTTCTTCAAAGAGGAGCTACAGGGCCACCATGTTCAGGTGCGGTCGGACAACTCGTCCGCCGTGGCCTATGTAAACAAACAGGGCGGCACAAGAAGCGGAGTCCTGTTGGCCTTAGCATCAGACATTCTGAACTGGGCCGAGACTCACACTCTCTCACTCTCCGCAGTCTTCCTGAGAGGAGAAAAGAATGTGATAGCAGATTTTCTCAGCCGAACCAAACTGAAAGAGGGCGATTGGATCCTCAACCAGGAGGTTTTCAATCTCATTTCAAAGAAATGGGGTCCTCCAGAAGTAGATCTGTTCGCGTCAAGAAGCAACGCGAAAGCCCCTTGTTTTTTCTCCCTAAACAGAGGGGAGGGAGCGCGAGGGGTCGACGCGTTGATCCAGAACTGGCATTTCAGAATCTGCTATGCCTTCCCGCCCCCAGCGTTATTACCGGCAGTTCTCAGGAAGTTCCAGATGGAAAACACGTCCCTGATTCTAGTAGCACCACATTGGCCAAAGAGGGCTTGGTTCTCAGTACTCAAGCAGCTAGCGGTCGAACCTCCCTTATTCCTGCCACCTCGAGAGGATCTCCTCTCACAGGGCCCAGTCCTCTGTCCACAGGTTCACCAATGGCAGTTTGCGGCCTGGCTACTGAGGAGGGTATGCTAAGAGCTAGGGGTTTTTCTGAGAAATTAATTTCCACCCTCCTCAACAGCAGGAAAAAGGAAACACGCCAGATTTATAAAAAGGTCTGGGTACGTTTCAATGAATGGTGTGCAGAAGGCTCCTTTGCGGTACACAGTTCCAGCTGTGTTGGAATTCCTTCAGTGCGGGGCAGATAGGGGTTTATCCATAAGTACCCTTAAAGGTCAGGTGTCAGCACTCAGTGCTTATTTAGAAAAGCATCTGGCCACCAATCCATGGGTGGTCAGATTCTTTAGGGCTCTGTCTAGACAAAGACCGGTTCAAGGCCCTCCCTTTCCCAAGTGGGACCTATCGTTAGTTTTACAGGGCCTGACGGGAACCCCCTTTGAACCTTTAGAAGAATGTCTACTAAAGGATCTTACGTTAAAAACAGTTTTTTTGGTAGCAGTGACAACTGCCAGGAGAGTCAGTGAGATTGAGGCCTTATCGGTTAGACCTCCTTTTTGCGTTATTTTCCCAGATCGGATCATCTTCAGGACTGATCCAGCATTTTTACCTAAGGTGGCTTCTGGTTTCCACAGAAGTCAGGAGGTAGTTCTACCCTCATTTTGTCCCAACCCCTCGGGGGAAAGGGAATTAAAATTTCATTCTTTGGACGTAAGGAGATGTATCCTTCAGTACCTAGAGCTGACCAAGAGGTTTAGAAAGTCAGACTATTTGTTTTGTTTTCTGGGGCCAGAAAAGGATGCAAAGCGTCTCGACGCACTATTGCCAGATGGCTCAGAGTAACCATTGGCCAGGCCTATACATTAGCAGGGAAAGAAATCCCAATGGGTATAAGGGCACACTCTACCAGAGCTATGGCAGCTTCTCAGGCAGAAAAGGCTGGAGCAACGCCAGAGCAAATATGCAGGGCTGCAACATGGTCCAGCTATGCCACTTTCGTAAAGTACTACAGAGTGGACCTGGTGTCGGCTAGTGAGCAAGCCTTTGGGCGAAAGGTATTGCAAGCTGTAGTCCCACCCTAACTGGTAAGTGCTCGTTCATTCTCTCATGGTGGCTGTCCTGAAAGACGAAGGGGGAAAATTAAAGTTACGTACCGGTAACGTCTTTTCCAGTAGTCTTTCAGGACAGCCCTAGTTACCCACCCGAAATTTTGGGGTGTCTTATAAAAGACTAGAACGCAGCATGATAATGATATGGAATAGTATGTTATTAATGTGTTCTTGTGTCTCCCCAGCTGACCGGAGGTAATCTTGGAATATACTGAGGTCTGGCAGGGGGAAGTAAGAATTTATGGGCTGGCGCAGTGTTTCCTAGAGGAAGAGGAGGAGACTATCTCTCATGGTGGCTGTCCTGAAAGACTACTGGAAAAGACGTTACCAGTACGTAACTTTAATTTTTTTTTTGTACAGTTTAAAAGCCAAATTTTGAATATGCACACGGTGTGTCAACATGTGCTATCTGCCATCGGGTTTTCAATGTACGTGTTTTGGGGGTGCAACCCCTTCCTCGTAACTCTAGTAGGTGAGAGGAAGGGGTTTCACCCCCAAAACACGTCCATTGATCCCCCATGATGGGAGATAGCACATGTTGACACACCGTGTGCATATTCAAAATTTGGCTTTTAAACTGTACAAAAAAAAAAAATGTTATGTTTTAAAACATGCCTGTTTCTAAAAAAAAAAAAAAAAAAAAAAAAAAAAATTTAAGAAAAAATTTTCTAACGCACATGTGAATGTGCACAGAGTAAAAATTTTGATAATCAACAATGTGTGGCTTCTTCTTTCAATGTTCAATACCAGTTTTGTAAGTAATTTTGTGTTTACAGTGACAATGGCACAAGTGCACTAGGAGAACCTAGGAGACAGCCAAAAAGAAACACAAGCAATAAAGAAATTTCAAGATTTTATCAGATCTTTTTTTTTTAATTATTAACCACTTGCCACCGCCCTATTACTAAATGACGGCGGCAAAGTGGTTTGATATTCCTGACCGGACGTCATATGACGTGATCAGGAATATCGAGCCACTGCGCGCCGATCGTTGTTGCAGGATGTCGGTCTGACACCCTGCAACACCAATCTAGGTAAAGAGTCTCTGACGGAGACTCCTTACCACGTGATCAGCCATATCCAATCATGGCTGATCACGATGTAAATAAAGAGCCGGTGATCGGCTTTTCCTCACTCGCGTCTGACAGACGCGAGTAGAGGAGAGCCGATCGGCTGCTCTTCTGACGGGGGGGGTCTGTGCTGATTGTTTATCAGCACAGCCCCCCCTCGGATCCCGCCCAGGACCACCAGGGAAGCCATCCACACTGGACCACCAGGTATGCCCCTAGACCCCCAGGGAAATGCCACTATGTGCCCAGGCAGCTGCCAATCAGTGCCCACTCCAATGCCTACCACTGCCAGTGCCACCAGGGATGCCCATCAGTGTCGCCTATCAGTGCCAACCAGTGTCACCCAGTGCCATCCATAAGTGCCCATCAGTGCCGCCTATCAATGCCCATCAGTGCTGCATATCATAGCCACCCATCAATGCCGCCTACCAGTGCCCATCAGTGCCGCATATCAGTGCCCATCGTCAGTGCCCGCTCATTGGTGCTACCTCATCGGTGCTGCCGTATCAGTGCCTGTCTGTGCTGCCTTATCAGTGCCCATCTGTGAAAGAGAAAACTTACTTATTTACAATTTTTTTTTACAGAAACAAAAGCAAAGCTTTTATTTTTTTCAAAATTTTCGGTCTTTTTTTATTTGTTTAGCAAAAAATAAAAACCACAGAGGTGATCAAATACCACCAAAAGAAAGCTCTATTTGTGGGAACAAAATGATAAAAATTTAGTTTGGGTACAGTGCTGTATGACCATGCAATTGTCATTCAAACTGCGACAGCGCTGAAAGCTGAAAATTGGTCTGGGCAGGAAGGTGTCTAAGTGCCCTGTATTGAAATGGTTAAAAATTAGACATTGGCATTGCAATGACCCCCTACCCATAAAATAATTAACATATTTCACCCAAACTTCACGGGCGCTTTGGGGTGCCAAGCCAGGACGGCCAGTATCCAGGCCTGTAAGAGGATTGGAAGTAAGTCCGGCCTCAGGTCCAACTGAGGCAAGATAATTATGTGAATTTTTACATAAAAAGTTGTGCAATATGCAGCAGCATAAGATTATGTGGTTGAGTTTATACTCCGCCATGTGTATGGCTGTCAGAAACAGGTGGAACCGGCTGGCCATTATCCCAAAGGCATTCTCCATGACTCTTCTGGCTCTGGCCAGCCATAGTTAAAAACCCTCCCCTCCGGGGTGAGGGTTCCCTGGGGGAATGGCCTCATCAAGTGCTCACCCAGACCGAATGCGTCATCAGCAAGAAAGACAAACGAGAGTCCATCAACGTTGTCTGCATCTGGTGGCAATCCCAGGCCACCACTCTAGAGCCATTGGTAAAACTCCATCTGGGCGAAGACTCCGACATCCGGCCATTCTTCCCCCACGTCCACATAGAGGAACTCATATTGTGCCGACACCACCGCCACTAACACGATACTATGAAACCCCTTATAGTTAAAATAGTATGACCCCCGAATGGGGTGGTGCTTCCCATCTATAGCCCCTCCACAGTTGGGAAAGTCCCAACGGTCGGAAAAATGGGAGGCCACAGTCTGCCATTCCTGTGACGTTGAAGGAAACTGTGGAGTCAAAACAGAAAAAATAATATTAATACTTTTGCACATAACATTGCAAGCAGATTAGACACAAACATTCTGGCCAACATCAGTATAACATTTATTTTAAGGAGTATTTAAAGACAAAAATATAACGGCCACTTATCAGATGAATCCCCCCCTCTGATGGTCCATTGTAAAAATTTTAGGTGGGGGGGTAGGGTTTGAGATGAGTTTGGGCCCCCCAAAAAAATCCTCTGGCACTCTGCCTGAATTTAAGGACAACAATAACATTTGTACAGGTTTTAGGGGGTGTTTGGGGTAAAGGACTACAATGGAGCTGACGAAATACATTAAGTGACTAGGCTATAGATGTATATGGGCCCAGGATAGCATGCTGGGGAGGTTAGTGAAGGAAAATATGCATGTAGGCCAAAAAAGGAGCATTAAAAGATTACAGCATGCATGGGCACAAAGGGGACATTCACAACATATTACAATCATGGTAATTAGGGAATGATGAAAGAAATACAAAACATCAGCAAACATTAAATACAATAGTATGTGATGTTAACAGACAAAACTTACTTTTAATATAGTCCTTCTGCAATCTGGATCTGTGCAGCTCTTCCAGAGTTACCCCAGGCCTCTTGGCTGCTTCTTGCCCGGCCTGTCAGTTTAGGTGGACGGCCATGTCTTGCTAGGTTTGCAGTTGTGCCATATTCTTTCCATTTTCAGATGATGGATTGAACAGTGCTCCGTGTTCAAAGCTTGGGATATTTTTTTATAACCCAACCCTGGTTTTAACTTCTCCACAACTTTTTATCCCTGACCTGTCTGGTATGTTCCTTGGCTTTGATGATGCGGTTTGCTCACTAAGGTTCTGTAAAAAACCTCTGAGGGCTTTACAGAACAGCTGTATTTATACTGAGATTCAATTACACACTAGTGGACTCTATTTACCAATTAGGTGTCTTCTGAAGGCAATTGGTTCCACTAGATTTTTGTTAGGGGTATTAGAGTAAAGGGGCTGAATACAAATGCATGCCACACTTTTCAGATATTTATTTGTAAAAAATTTTCAAAATTATGTGCCACTTTGTGTTGGTCTATCACATAAAATCCCAATAAAATGCATTTATGTTTTTGGTTGTAACATGACAAAATGTGGAAAATTGCAAGGGGTATGAGTACTCTTTTTCATACATATATATACAGTGCCTTGCAAAAGTATTCACCCCTCTGGCTTTTTACCCATTTTGCTACATTACAGCCTTTAGTGCAATGTTTTTTTTTTATCTGAATTATATGTGATGGATCAGAACACAATAGTCTAAGTTGGAGAAGTAAAATTAGAAAAAATATATACATAAAACTATTTTTCAGAAATAAAAAACTGATAATTGGCATATGCGTATGTATTCACCCTCTTTGTTACGAAGCCCATAAAAAGCTCTGGTGCAACCAATTACCTTCAGAAGTCACATCATTAGTGAAATGATGTCCACCTGTGTACAATCTAAGTGTCACATGATCTGTCATTACATACACACCTTTTTGAAAGGCCCCAAAGGCTGCAACACCTAAGAGGCACTACTAACCAAACACTGCTATGAAGACCAAGGAACTCCCCAAAAAAGTAAGGGACAATGTTGTTGAGACGTACAAGTCAAGGTTAGGTTATAAAAAAATATCCAAATCTTTGATGATCCCTAGGAGCACCATCAAATCTATCATAACCAAATGGAAAGAACATGGCACAACAGCAAACCTGCCAAGAGACGGCCGCACACCAAAACTTACGGAACGGACAATGAGGGCATTAATCAGAGAGGCAGCACAGAGACCTAAGGTAACCCTGGAGGAGCTGCAGAGTTCCACAGCAGAGACTGGAGTATCTGTACATAGGACAACAATAAGCCGTACGCTCCATAGAGTTGGGCTTTATGGAAGAGTGCCCAGAAGAAAGCCATTACTTTCAGCAAAAAACAAAATGTCACGTTTTTAGTTTGCGAAATGCGTCAACTTCCAGCAGAACAATGACTCCAAACACACTGCTAAAGCAACACTTGAGTGGTGGCTCTACAAAGTATTGACTTTAGGGGGGTGAATAGTTATGCACATTGACTTTTTCTTTTATTTTGTTCTATTTGTTGTTTGCTTCACAATAGAAAAAAAAAATCTTCAAAGTTGTGGGCATGTTCTGTAAATTAAATGATGCAAATCCTCAAACAATCCATGTTAATTCCAGGTTGTGAGGCAACAAAACAAGAAAAATGCCAAGGGGGTGAATACTTTTGCAAGGCACTGTATATATAATATATTGTCAGGGGTTAGCTCAAGTGGGGAAAAAGGCAGTCCAAACAGCAGGTCTTTCTTAAAAGCTGACTTTTTTCTTTCTCTCGCAAAGCTGTTCTCTCAGGTTTTTGGCTTCCTGTCCCAAGCCAAGAGCAAGTCTTTGCTCCAGTCCTGTTCTATTTATACTGTAGTGGAATATTTTATAAGCTTCTCCTATAAACAAATAATTCTGTTACGCTGAAAAGCACAATCACAGCTCTCTTGTATAATGCCGGGAAAGCGCGCTTGTATATCTCCAAGTAACACAGACAGATGCTGGTATCACGTTGAGTTTAGCAAAATCCTCCCTAGCAGGATCTGCTCTCTTTATAGTGTAGAACATGAATAACAAAAGGAAGGTGGTGGCTTCAGAATCAGCCAATCAGACACTTTTATTCCTTCAAAAGAACCAATCAGACACATGTATATATTCAAATAGACTTCCAGTAGTGACGTATGCAAACGGTTGTGTGCAGAGCCATGTGGCTAGCTTCCTGTTGAGATACGAAGTGTCTCACAATTTAAACACTACTTACAGGGCTCTGAACACGATCGTGTGCACATTCCCACCGCTACCACTGACGCGAGCCATACTCTATCATGGCTCAGTGGACCATAATTTTTGTATGGTTATGCTATTGTTCCCATGTACACAGATCTGTTTGCTAGGAGCGTTAATGCAATCACCATGAGGTGGTCAGTCTCCTGGTGAGGCATAAACGAACATCCCTAAAAGGGCAACCAGATCTACCTTGTCCATGGGAAGGCTTCCGCAAGCAACCACCCATGTCTGTATGTGCGAATACGCTCGCATGAGCGTATTGCAGCAAAACTGACACTGGGGGACATCTGACAACATACATTAATAAAAATTTCCACAACAATACCACCTGTTGGTGGACACAAGTGGACTGCAAAATCTGAACCAACCCAACCAAGGTGGCTGGTAAAACCCAGACCAATGCACAAACTTTCTTTTTATTTATAGGTTGGGGCCACTTTTGAACTGCCTCAGTCTTATTGATCTGAGGCTTGATCAGCCCTCGAGCAGTAATGTAGCCAAGGTATTTTGCCTTCTCCAAACCTATGGCACACTTTTTGGGGTTGGCAGTGAGTCCTGCTTTCCTAAGGGAATCTACTACTGCTTGCACCTGGGGCAAATGAGATTCCCAATCTGAGCTGTGGATAATGACATTGTCCAAATAGACGGCTGCATATTGGCGGTGTGGTCTCAATGTCTTGTCCATTAGTCTCTGGAGTGAGGCAGGAGTACCATGCAAACCAAAAGGGACCTTCAGGGGTAGAAAAGGCTGTCTTTTCTTTTGCAGGTTCTGTTAGGGGTATCTGCTAATAACCTTTCATCAGATCCAAAGTAGTTATGTACCGGGCACTTCCCAATCTGTCAACAAGCTCGTAAACTCGAGGCATTGGGTACGCATAGAATTCGGACACACTGTTCAACTTCCTGAAGTCATTACAAAACCTTAACGTGCCATCTAGCTTTGGGACCAACGCTGTGGGACTCCTCTATCACGTCCAACTCTAACATGTTATTTATTTCCTTTGCAACTGCTTTTCGCCTAGCCTCTGGTATTTTATAAGGCTTTATATTTACGCGGTTCCGTAATTATGTCATGCTGTATAACACTGGTCTGTCCGGGTAGGTGAGAAAAAAAGTCTCTGTTCTTACTCACAAACTATTTAACGTCCTTCTGTTAGGCCACTGACAAGGTTCCAGTTATGGGTACCTCAGCTGTCATGAGGGCCATGTCCTTTTGAGAGGTTGACACTGCCAGCAAAGTTTCTCTGTCCTTCCAAGGTTTTAACTCTAAAGAGATTAACGTGATATATTTGCTCTGGTTTCCTTTTTCCCTGGCTGGTAAACTTTGTAGTTTACTTCCCCTACTCTTTCCATAATTTCAAAGGGACCTTGCCACTTTGCTAGGAATTTACGCTTAACTGTGGGGACTAGTACCAGCACTTAATCACCAGGGTTGAAGGTTCTGGTCTTGGCACCCCGATTATAAACCCTTCTCTGGGCCTCCTGGGCTTGCTCCATATGTTCCTGTACAAGTGGCATGACAGCGGCAATCCTATCTTGCATCAATGAGATAAGCTCCATGACGCTTCTATAAGGCGTGGTCTCTCCCTCTCATGTTTCTTTTGCGACATGTAGCAATACCCTGGGTTGTCTACCATACAGTAGTTCAAACTGTGGTTTGTAGCAAGAGATATACAAATAAACCGCCCCTGAATCTCTCTTACTCCACTGCGCCAAAGAAAAGTGCAAAGCTATATCAAAGATGTGTAAATGAATACAAAATATGTGTACATACACAGTGTACAGTGAAAAAAAGCTGCCACTTAAATAAATACATAAACTGATCAAAATCCCCAAAACTATACCTCTCACACGTGTACAGATAGAGATAGCGGCGCTAATATAAATTGTGTAAAATAATGGGTCAGAGCAGTATAATGCCTATGACCCTCTACTTATGCATACAAATATTAATAATCATAGTGTCATGAAAAATATTAATTTTATCATGAAAAGAAATTTCTTTAACACCCAGTGAAAAGTGTCACTATAAATAATAAATTACAAGAAATGAATGATCAAGTTCAACAGTTGTTTTTCAATCTTCTTGTGAAAAATCTTCTACTCTTCCACCACACCACCGTGATAGTGACACCACTCCCTCTGAAGAGCGCACTCACCAGATTGTATAGCCTCCCACTCTCGTGTTTGGCAAAACGGCAATTGAACCACACCTGGGTTGCATGTGATGAACCATGACTCCAGTCAAGCCAGCTCCATATGTGAAAAAATGAATAAAGTGCTCCACATAGCGTGATACCATTTTGACAGATTTATTAAAATCACTTCAAACACACTTCAATGGTTACACTCACTTTTAAACTGAAACATAAAAGCCTTTAAAAAGAAATCCACAGCAAGCAACAGGATCAGTGATCCAACGGTGCACCGCGGTCACAGCGGACCTGAGATGTAAACTGGTGTATCTCTCACCCAACCTTCTAAGGCCCAGCCATCCGATCGGTGTAGTCCTCCTCAGACAGCGGCATCTAATGTCAGTGCGATGGAATGCCGTGTAACCATGTAACCTGACATTAGATGCCGCTGTCTGAGGAGGACTACACCGATCGGATGGCTGGGCCTTAGAAGGTTGGGTGAGAGATACACCAGTTTACACTTCAGGTCCGCTGTGACCGCGGTGCACCGTTAGATCACTGATCCTGTTGCTTGCTGTGGATTTCTTTTTAAAGGCTTTTATGTTTCAGTTTAAAAGTGAGTGTAACCATTGAAGTGTGTTTGAAGTGATTTTAATAAATCTGTCAAAATGGTATCACGCTATGTGGAGCACTTTATTCATTTTTTCACATATGGAGCTGGCTTGATTGGAGTCATGGTTCATCACATGCAACCCAGGTGTGGTTCAATTGCTGTTTTGCCAAACACGAGAGTGGGAGGCTATACAATCTGGTGAGTGCGCTCTTCAGAGGGAGTGGTGTCACTATCACGGTGGTGTGGTGGAAGAGTAGAAGATTTTTCACAAGAAGATTGAAAAACAACTGTTGAACTTGATCATTCATTTCTTGTAATTTATTATTTATAGTGACACTTTTCACTGGGTGTTAAAGAAATTTCTTTTCATGATAAAATTAATATTTTTCATGACACTATGATTATTAATATTTGTATGCATAAGTAGAGGGTCATAGGCATTATACTGCTCTGACCCATTATTTTACACAATTTATATTAGCGCCGC
This sequence comes from Aquarana catesbeiana, assembly GCF_042186555.1. Taxonomy (NCBI): domain Eukaryota; kingdom Metazoa; phylum Chordata; class Amphibia; order Anura; family Ranidae; genus Aquarana; species Aquarana catesbeiana. Next base: position 467,887,923 of record NC_133328.1, read on the forward strand.
TATCTCTATCTGTACACGTGTGAGAGGTATAGTTTTGGGGATTTTGATCAGTAGTTCAAACTGGCATTAACCTGTAGAGGCCTGAGGTACCTCTCATATAGCAAACATGAGGTACGGCAGCAAAAAAATCCCAATTTCTCCCATCTTTGTCCACCACCTTTTTTAACATGCTTTTGAGCATTTTGTTAAATCTCTCCACAAGACCATCAGTTTGGGGGTGGTAGACAGAGGTACAGCGATAGAAGATTTTGAACAACTTGCACAATTCTTTAGTGACTCTGGACATAAATGGCCTTAATCTGTTAATATCTCTTTTGGAATACGCAAACAATGTTATGGGGGAATCTAACTCTTCCTGGACCTCGATGGGAAGGGGGTTGGAACGATGAAATGTGGTCTTTCATAGTGGCTTGAGGGGGCGATTGATCTGATAAGTTGTAAAGGGAGGAATAGAAATCTCTGCATTCCTGCGTTATCTGTTTGGGTAGTGCGGCTTTTTGGGCGCTTGAGGATATGATTTGATGTATATATGTTGTCAATTTATGTTCCCTGACCATTCTAGCTAATAGTTTCGCACACTCATCGCCCGACTCATATCCCATTTTGCGGCAGAATTGTAGGGCCGCTTTGGCTCTATAATGTAATAAGTCAGTGATTTGTTTGCAGAATGACATACGTTCTAGTTCCAGGGAAGAAGGGGTATCATGTTTGTGTTGGGATTCAGTAGTGTAAAGTTTGTTGAGGAGCAAAGTAAGTTGTTTTCCGTGTTCTTTTTTAATCCACAAACCATGTTCAATGAGTATGCCCCTCCCGGGTCACAGTCCGACTGGTCATTTGTTTGAAAGTAAAAATGTAATTCCCTAGATACATCCGCTAAAACCTCAGGTGTTTGCAAGAGACTTTTTCCTTTAGTCGCCAAAATCGAGGTCTAGAAGAAGATGTTTCTGAGAGTGCATATATCAGGGCAATGGGAGCGTCACCATACCGATTGAGAAATCGCGGACCTCATGGAACTTACTATGAGCAACCTAGAAGTAATCTATTCTGGTATAAACTTTATGCAGGGAAGAGTAAAACGTGTAATCCCATTCCCCTGAGTGTTGCAGTCGCCAAACGTCAACCTATTGTGCTATCTGCTTTCGGGAGCCAGGAGAGACAGAGGAAATTTCCTCCCCTCCAGTTTTTATTTACCTTCTCCAGCCCCCAAAATCTGATTCATTTAGGATCCCTGTTATGAAAATTTCTAAAATGTTTGGAAACGTGTGTTCTCAAGCCTTTTTTAATATTGTTAACGTGTTCAGCGATGCAAACACCCAGAGGTCCTCCCCACATACTGGAGTCTGCAATCGCACTCCAGCATGTACATGACCCCCATTGTATTACACGTAATAAGATTTTTAATATGGTATTTCCTATCGGTAGCAAAGGAAACAAAGTCCTTACGTTTTTTTCCGGACAAAAAGGAAAATAGTAGGAGGATCTACAACACTTGGGGCTAGAACATCTCTGAGAGTGGGAACTCGACTATATAAACCTTGGACGTAAGGTAGAGCTGCACGATTAATTGTCAAGAATCGTTATCGCGATTTTTTTTTTTTCCCCCTCTGCGATCTTGACAAAAGTGTTTCACGATTCTGTCTATGCAAAGAATTCTCTCTGCTCTTCTGAAGCCAACAGCTGTCAAAAGAAAGGAAGAGAAAAACTGGGCAGTCTGCCAAGATTTATAATATTCTTTAGCATTGTAACAATTTGTCAATGGAACAGACTTCGTGTGTAAATGCAGAAAGTTTAACCACTTAAACACTAAACTTTTTCTGATATTTGTTGGTTTCAAGTTAAAATCTTTTTTTTTTTTTTGCTAGAAAGTTACTTAGAACCCCCAAACATTATATATATTTTTAGTAGAGACCCTAGAGAATAAAATGGTGGTTGTTGCAATATTTCACACTGTATTTGCGCAGCGGTCTTTCAAATGCAATTTTTTTGAAAAAAATTACTTTCATGAATTAAAAAAAAACCAAACTAACCAGTAAAGTTAGCTCAATTTTTTTGTGTAATGTGAAAGATTTTACGTTGCGAGAATCATGATCTTTTCATTTAAAGCAAAAAAATTGTGATTCTCATTTTGTCCAGAATCGTCCAGCTCTAACGTAAGGGTAGCACCGTGCCTAAAACTCTATCCTTTTTTAAATTTCCCAGTGTTTAATGATTTTTTTCAAATTTTTGATGTTGTATATTGTAATCTAAAATTATTTTATATTTTAACTTATTATCTCTTTTGTTTTTACTTTTGCTAGACTCTGCCACTAACAAGGTTCGATCCAGGTTCCCAATACTGTGGATCTCAGTAACAATCTGTTCCTTCTTGTACCCTTTTTGAAGAAACTGTTCAGCCAGCACATTGGACTGCATTTTAATAGTCAGATTTAAGAGTACAGTTCCGTCGTAAGTGGACAACTGACCTCTTGGGATGTTGCACAGCCAAGATTGATGGTGACAACTATCCAAAGGGAGGTAACCATTAGTCGGTTTAAAAAAATGTGTCTTAAAGGAGCTTCCATCTCTAAAGATCTCTAAATCAAGGAATGTCATGCAGGAAGCATTGGCATTGCAAGAGAGACTAATCTTTTTATTATTACCATTAGGTTTCGACATGAACAGTTGTAGACTAACAAGATCTCCCTCCCAAACCATGATCAAATCATCAATATATCTTTGATAGCATATCAGCTGTGCAGGTCTATCACAAAAAATGGTTTCATCCTCCCATAATGCCATAAACAGGTTTGCAACAGTTGGAGCAAACCAAGCGTCCATGGCAACTTCAATGAGCTGAAGGAAAAAAATTTCAAAATAATTCTAGTGATTTCATTAGGAATGTTTTATGCAGATCAGAAAGGTCTGATTTGTCCAAAGCCCACTTGACAGATGTCAGTGCATCCTGATGTCCAACAATAGTATATAGTGAACTGACATCTGTCGTCACAAAAGACTATTGTCATTACACGGTATATTTCCATTAACATGCTTTGCGTCCTTCGTATATGCTGTGGTTTCTGACACTAAGGGTTTCAAAAAATAGTCAATATACTGACCTAAACGGGCTGACACTGCTGTTGACTATGGGCCTTGGGGAGAATTGAGCATTTTTGTGTATCTTTGGCAAGAAATATACAATCTGTCTCCTACAACCACTAGGGTCTAGGTACATGGCCTCCTTTTTATTTAAGACTCTATTAATTTTACCATATTGGATTTGTTTTTGTAGCTCACCCTTCTATTGAAACATAGGATCATTGTTTAACACTTGGTATGTATTTCAATCTGCCAGTAGCCGCTCCATTTCCCCTTTATAAAATGTTTTGCTCATAACCACTAGTCCACCGCCCTTGTCTGCAGGACGGACAACCACATCTTTGTTTTTCTCCAAAGTAGTAATTCATTTTTTAAGGTAAGAGCGATCCCTAACCCTTTTAACTCTCATTCCTTGCAGATCACTGGTAACCATATTTTTAAAAAACTGCAATATGTCTATTGTCGCTTTTGGGCGGATTGAACACTTTTTTTATTTGCCAAATTGGAATGAACCCCAGAGGGGATCCTAAGGCCAGATTGGGAGCTTCTTTCCCCAGGTTTAGAAAGGAAGTACTGTTTAATATTAAGGGTTCTAATAAACTTCTGCAAACTGATATGAATTTGAAATTTATCGGGGCAAACTTTAATCCTTTATCAAGGACCTTCAGTTCGTCCTCTGATAACACTGAACCGCTAATATTATAGATACCTGCTCCTATTGGAACTTTTTCTTTTTTTGCTCTTCTTACTCTCTTTCTCTTTTGCCGCCCTGTCTGTTTCCAGTGGGTGTTTGTCCCTAAGGTACTTGTCATTGGGGTTGGGGTTCCCTAAAAAACCTCCCCCCTGCTGTGCTTCATCATTAAATAGAGGTGTGAACCGATTATGATCTTATGATCTATTTATGATCTTTTAGTGTAAAGAGATGGTCGCAGGGTTTTTTATATGTCCATTTTGTGTTTTTATCTATTGCATAGGGTTTTTGTCAAGGTGGAGTTTTTGCAATTAGCATTTACTATCCCCTTATAGCCATTGCATAGAAGAAATTTTTTATCATACGTTTTTAATATATGTATCATTTTGTCAGCTTGTGTCCCTTGGGAATTTGAGACCGCTATGGATGATTTGAATATCCATAGAGACCAGCTGCCTATATAAACTTCCGGGTGACGTGATAGCCCCGCCTTCAGTGACGAAGTCCCGTAGGATGTAACGCGTACAGGGGGAGGATCTATCTTGCGGACATCACCCACTGCCATCTCTGGATTTTCGCTTTTTTTATTTTATTCTCTTACTGGCATACCGATCGTTATATGTTAAGCGCTATTCAGTGCTACTGGCTTATGAGACTTCTTACTTGAGAATTATCCTAATAAATTAACTTAACAGAGAGCACTTGGAACGTGTTTATTTTCTCACATACTCATCCTGGGTGATCTGGTCCCACTGCTGTGCTGGCGAATCATCTTCATCCTATTGTGGATACAAGCGTGTTTTGACCTTTTTGTTAGTTCAGGGGTCCACCTCATCTGGTAAGAGCATTTACTTATAGGTGGAGGGCCTGTCACTCAGAATTATCAGTGGATTGGAATTCATCTTCCCACGAGGTGTCCTTATCTTCCATTGTGGGACTTGTAGTTCTTCTATTTTATTTGTATATGGACTTACCTTGTTTTTATATTGCGCTGCACTAATTTTATTTTTTAATATTCATTGGAGGTGATGTGACTAGCCTGTACTGTACAGCTTGCAATTTTCTATACTTGTTTAGTGTTTGCGCTGATTGCCATTTTATCTATATTATACCCAGGGAGGACCTTTGCTTACCCTCTAGGTTTGCCGCTGGCTGAACCACCCTTTGGGCAAGTGTCAGCAGACTTTGAGCTTGTGTCAATGGCATAAGTTTGACAGTGTCTGACACTTCTGAGCTTATTCAGAATTCATTGATCGGTGCATTTGATTTGTAGTTAACTTTCTTCTAAACTGCATTTGACCTGTTTCAGGTGGGATTTGTATTCCCATAGACTTGTATGGGAATGTGAAACCTGCTTGATGCATGAACAGCCCATGGATGCAAGTCATTTGCCATGCTCTATCTGGCATTCAAGTATGCTCTACTTCGGGGGGTCAGCAACCAGTAGATCGTGGACAGGGGACTGATAGATCGCGGTCTGGGCTTGCTGACCCACCATTCCAGAGTATAGAAGTGCAATGCAGAGGGGCTACTACTACTTGTAAAGTTGGAGCTGCAGTAGGGAGAAAGAGCCGCATAAGTCGATGCTAGCACTCTGTAGTGCTGGCTCCTGTCCCATGTGGAGTGATGCCAACTACACTTCACCTCTTATCCTGGCTAGCAGTCTTCAGAGTGGTGCCAGCAGTAGGAAAAAAGATCTTCAGGTCTGTGTGAAGCAATACACTGGGCATAATAGCATAGGGCTGCTTTCACAGTAATATGTTGTGGTTTACCCACACTGGGGGTGCAGTGCAGTGTACCTGCAGGTTTCCTGCGGGCTTGCTGTGTTTAGCCATAGACTTCTATTATATCCTGCAGGTTTGGTGGACTTCCTGAATGCAGGAGTTTTAACCCCCCCCCCCCAAATTTGCGTGTGAATGAGCCCTAAGGGTGACGCTGCCGAATGCAACTAAGGGCTCATTTACAAGTGCAGCAGACACTGCTGCTCCTCTGAAAAGCGATCACCCAGTGTGTTTGACAGGTGGTGAGGAGGCAACATGTTGCCTTCTCACCAACTGATTTGAACCCATGATTGCCGTGCAATGCACATGATTGCGACACAGTAGTATGGCAATTAGACTTTTAAATCGAGTGTGAGGAGGCGACACTGTGCCTGGAGATCTTTGACTTCTCCTATGTTGTTCAAGTAGATCTCCACCTCTTTAAGGTTGCCTACCCTTGATCTACTTACTGCAATTCCCAACCTTTTTCAACAGATTATTATCGTTTTTGATAATTTTTTAAATTTCTATTTACCAAATTTTGTATTTATTTTTTTGTTAAAAAAATAAAGAAATTGTAATTCTTGTGTTTATATATTCTTTTTATACATCATTTCAGAAGTGTGCTTTTCTGGCAGGTGTTTTTTTTTTTTCTTTTTTTTTTTTTTTGCTTACAATCATTGGATTAACTTTCTTATAAATATCTCATTTGAAAGTTATTTAAATTTGTGTTCTGCAGATGGGTTACAGTACGTGCCAAAAGGTTATTACTAAGAAATTAAATACCTTGTGTGTCCTAAATTCAGCTTCAGATGCCTGTTTGTGACGTCAAGTAAAGAAATGTTATCTGGTGACAACAAAGTGCATTATGTAACAAACATTTTGTTGAATCTTACAGAAGCGTAAAAGAGCAAATGCGTTAAATCAAGGTGAACTGGATGCCCTAGAGTATCACCAAAAGGTAATCTTACTGCTATAATAATATTAGCTTAAAGTTTATCTATGCTCAAAATTTCATCTCATATTTTCATTTTCAAATACAATTCAATTATTTCTAGCCTACTTCTATTAATTTAAATGATCATGATGTTAGGAAATTGTCTCTTTTGAAGACAATTTAAAAGTAATGCAGCACTATATTCCATGTCCAAAATAAATAGTATTAAAATAGAACTAAGGGCAAAACTTTTTCATTTTGAATACAGTAAGGGGAGGGTTATAACCCCTATCGGTTTTATTTTTGCCATATGTTTCACTGGGGAGATTTCTGTGTCATAGCCAAAACAGGAAATGAGAAGAAATCCCAATAAACAAAGGGAATTCCTGATTGTCACCAGGGTTTGCAGAACTAGATTTCACCTCTACTTCTGTCCTGGGGACAACCCAAAATTTGGGGTTTTCTTTTACTTTCACTGTCGGTGATAATGGTAAACATGACAAAAATATAGGGGGAATCTACCTAACGGGCACAGACAGAAATAACAACCTGACAGGTGTTCTAATCCTTCACTATATCAAAAAAAAAAAAGTTTTGCCTCTCTGACACCACTGTATTCACTAGAGCAGTGGTCTCCAAACTGTGGCCCGGGGCATTATTCACCCCATTGTCCACAACGGTGGGGAATAGTTCCTGCCACTGGCAATGGGCCACTATTCCTCCCATTGACACCAATGATGGTGCACTATTCCATCCATTGACACAATTGATGGGACAATAATCCTCCCACTAATATCAATCATATGGCCCACAGTGCGGCCCCCCTAAAATTTGAAGGACAGTAAACTGGCCCTTTGTTTATAAAGTTTGGACACCCCTGCACTAGAGGTATGAGTGAGTTACTCTGGGACTCCTATCCACAACACTCAGAGCACTTCATACCCACTACAGATAGGAGTGCATCTCCACTGATAACTGCCATAACACCACAAACCACTGTTCAGGATGTCCACAGTTCTGTAGGCTGATTCTATAGGGAGCAGCTCCAGAGGAAAGACTCATATATGACATGGAGGATTTTAGTGGGGGGATTTTGATCAGATATTTGTGGTGTCGTGGCTGTTGTCAGTGGAGATGTGCTCCTATCTGTAGTGGGTACAGAATGCCCTCCGAATTGTGAATTGGAGTCCCAGGGTAACTCTTTCTTACCTGTAGTGGGTATAATGGTATTGGAGTGGTATTTTTGGAGAGTGCCATGCAAAAGCAAGACCTGACCTCTGTTACACTGTGGTATCTGTGAAATTGGTCAGTAATTTATCCTGATATAATATTTTCTGATGGATAAGAAGTGTTTTTTTTTATTTTGGACTTTGAATATAATGTTGCATAACATTTAAGTTGTATAGATTAAAGACTGTATACTGTGCCCTGTTTCTATGCAGGTGACTTGAACAATTGTGGGTAGCATGGACTTTTGATATTTAAAGAAGTATGGCCAAAGCTTTTTTGCTATACTCCTATGGATCACAGAAATGCAAGTCATTCTGCCCGCTTTACAGTTTTACAGTCGGGATCCACCCACATGCCTGGTCCGGCAGCTGGCTCAGCCTCTCAGCTGTGTCACTTGGAGACTGAGTCAGTGGCTCTGTCCCCTCCCCAGCCCAGCTCTCCAGTATGTAAACCCATACTTCTCCTATAAAGTGTAACTAAACGAAAAAGGATTAGCAGAGGGCGTATCTAAGTGCAGTAAAAAAACCCCCCAAACTTTCATTTATTGATAAAAACAATTGGCAACTCACATTTGATAAGAATTAAAGTGCCTGTCATTTGAATGTTATCCAGACTACAACAGCAGAGGTAATCCAGTCCAGAGACTGTGCTTCCAATGGCCAGAAAAGACGCAGGGAGCCATGTGAGTCAGTCAGACAGCTAGAGGAAAGTAATGTGATGTCAAATGCTGGTGGGCATGGAGGAGGCACGACTATATTTTTTGAGGCCACCACGCCTCTTTCTCAAGACTCTCTTGCTGGTAAAGGAGTGATCTTTATATACTGTACTCAATGGATGGGATTGCCAGGCAGAACCGTAAGGCACAGCATGCCTAATAAATGACCAAAATAAAGCTCAAATGGTAAAAGTGAAGTTAAAAGCCAATATGAGTCTGCTTGGTGGAACAGAATTCGCAAAACAATACATAAGATAAGGGCCTGAAATATATGTGTGTGTATAGAAAATACAGATAGTAAAAGTTCATACAAATTTAATATAGACATATATGGATATAAAAAAAGAGTTTAAAATGTATGTGCATGTAAGAATCACTACAAACCATAAGAACAAAACAAAAATCTATGCATCTATGGCCAGTTTAAGGTGGATTAATACAGTACTGCCTGGATGGTAAACAAAAGTACAGAGAATGCAAATGTGCTCCCTTTATGTATCTCTACCCCAGTCTCCTCCCAGGGATTAGACTGCAACACTGTAACTTTTTAGGAATTTACAAAGTGAGAAGTTGCTCCAGGAGTTGATCTGTGTCAGCGAAGAACTGCAGAGGGGCCTGGATTGACATGATTGTATCATCCTTAAACCAGCATCTCCATAAAGGAAGTAGGTACTTGCACTGGGTGAAGCCTGAGCAAAGTGTGTTCTATCCTTTAAACTCTTGCTTAACAAGACAATTCTGACATTTTTTAAATACATATTAAAATAAGCATTTTTTTGCTAGAAAAATTCTTAGAACCCCCAAACTTTATACATTTTCTGAAACCATAGGCCCCAGAGAATAAAGTGGTGGGTGTTGCAATTTTTTTTTATGTTGCACGATATTTGTGCAGCTGTTTATGAAACGCAAATGTTCAGGAGAAAGCACACTTAAAGTAAATAAATTTTAGTGCACACAAACATAGGAGATGGAAGAGCGTATGTTCCTCCATCTCCTCTGGGATGCAGACCCAACCGCTTACCGTGGTCCCGGGCTCCACGGTGGAACAGGAGACCCTGGGAATGGAAGAGGGTGACGACAGAAGGGAGGAGGGTTCCACATTGCTGTAAATATAACAGCCGCCTGGATCGCTTTTACAGGAAGGCCAATTGTTGACTCCAAAAAACTGTACTAGGATTATGGCTGCTGCTACAGGTTTGCTTCTGGTATAGCCACTTGCTGCCCATGACATTTATATATGTATGTTGGGCAGCAAGCGGTTATAAGAAAAGCAGAAGATAGAAAGTGATCTCTGTAATATGTAATAAATACTTGTATTACATAATACTTAGCATGCCTTCACATGACATGAAAAATATATATCCGTTTATTTGGCCTCATTCACATGGGTGCCGTGACCCATACAATGTTGTTTATGCAGCTGGCGCCACCTGGAGGTGTGTACAGGCAGTTCATGATTCCCACGGGCATGCAGTTGTGGATGAACATCCCTGAGCGAAGACTCACTTGCTGGTCTTTGCACAACTATCACATTAGGATGAACCTCTGTGGCCACATAGAGAAACATGGCATGCAGGTACAGAAGGCTCCAGATGCATAAACAAGGTGCTCATTCATGCTGCATGGGTCTTAGCGCACATGTGAATGCGCCCCTTTATGGGAGTGTATGTGTGTATGTGTGTGTGTGTGTGTATATATATATATATATATATATATATATATATATATATACACATACATACATATATCCCTATAGCTGTGAAAAAAAAACAAAACACAGCTATATTTTAAGAGTATTTTTTTGTTACATGCTGATAACTGTGATTTGATGACAGAACGTTATAATTATGATTTTTATTTAAAAACGATATGTGGCTGGGCAAGGCTGTGTTTAAAATGGCGGTCCGGGCCAGGTTTTCCAGGAAACAAGCACACTAATGGCACAGGTGTGTGCTGGCACGTTCTAGTCAAAACTGAAATTTCATCTTTGAGATACATAAAGGTTGCATAGGTAACCTGCTGAGTAGTTGAGTGTTACACCAAAACAAGTTTCCTTAAGGATCCATTCTCACTTGTGCAACTCAAAAGTCGCACGATTTCCAGTGCAACTTTACACTCTCTGGCACTAAAGTTGCATCAAAGTAGTGCACTTTAAGTCTCATAGATCCAAACAGGTACCATTGAAAACAATGGGCTGTGACTTGTCATGCAACTTTGTGTCCAAAGTCACATGACAAGCCGCACAAGTGTGAACGGAGCCTAAGCCCTGGTTTACACCAGTGCAGCGTTGAAATCGTGCTACTTGCACTGCCAATTTCATTGTGGCTCATTCAAAAGTCTATGCAAGTCACAATTAGATCGGTAAAAAGTAGTGTAGGAAACTTTTTCATAATCGCTACGACATGGTTTCCATTGCCGGCAATGGGGTGTGACTTGTCGTGCAATTTGGAACTGTCAAATCACATGACATTTCGCACTGGTGTGAACGAGGGGCTAAAGGTTGAATATGATTGGTGATGCAAGAAGCAGAGAGAGGTTATACAGCCTTATGTACAGAAGAATGCTGATTACACATAGGTCAGATTATTGTAAATTCCGTGAACTTTCTGACTTTAGCATTATTTCCCTGGGAGAAATATGATGTCTAAAAAGTTTGAGAATATCAGATCCATCTAAAGAATCTTGCAAAACTGGCTGGTTTTGTGATGGATATCTTTTTTAAATCGACTTCAGTTGCGATAAAAAATTGAAGATTTGGGGACTATTTTGCCTCTAGTAACCCCATGCTATGTTGCATATTTTAACATTCTGGTGTCCACATTACCCTGAAATTTCATTTTGGATGGATTTATTCTTTGAGGTGCAACCTTAGCTGCCATGTGATTTACATCCACGATTTCATTTGCTTTGGCCTTCTGAGTAAGATGTCATTTTAGCAGCTGCAATGCCATTTCAGTGTGATAAGGAGCTCAAATGACTTCTCTGCACAGAATGATTTATGCCTGCGATACCCCTGAGCCAATGCCGACATAACTATTAGTCTGTAAACTACAAAACATCCACTGAGCTACACCATTTATTTTAATGTGACTCAGACTCCACAGATCTACTTGTAAAAAGTTCTTAGACATTTCAAGAAATTAATTGCAGTTCCTAAGCTGGGGAAATAAGAGAATATTGACCTTTCCCATAGTGCAGCACATAATACGTCTGTGTGATGTGGGAGGAAAAGGGAATTTGTGTTTCTGGCACATTCACTGAATTCATGCAGAACACAGAGCTGCAAAACCTGTACAGATTCAAACACTATCATGGTTAAAACTGAAAAATTCAGTATCTGTGCTGGTGACATTCATATACATCTGTATCCAGTGTATTATTTTATGGGTGGGATACCCTTTTGCCTTCCAAATATCTGAAATAATTTGCTGGCTTGATTTAAAAAGGTAATAAAACTTTGATGAGCATTTTGGACCATGCCTTGTGTATTTCCTGCAGATTTGTCCTCCACATTTTTGCACTGCTACCCACCCTGCGTGTTCCACCTTACCCCAGAGGATTCATTATGCTAAATTTCTGACCTGCCATCTGCACATCATTTGACAAATCAAGATTCATCAGACTTGGCATTGTTTTTCCTGTCGCATTGATAAATCAGTCATGATTCCCACACAGTAGCTTGTAATTTGGTTCTGGATAGTCAGGCAAATTTATTGGTTTATGGTTTTGATTGTGTTAAGTGTGTGGGTCATAGCCTGAGGCCATAATAATGGCAGTCTCATTGTTCAAAGAAGCCAGCCGAGTTTTTTTCACATCAAGAGTTACCTATTCAAAGGGAACCTACCATAACAGATGTGTTCAGGAGAATATCTAAACTGTATAAAAGGCATACATGTTCCTGGTGGCAGGTGGCCAGTTTAGAGATGTATATTAAGCAGAAGATGACTGTGCTACGTGGAGTGAGATTTATGGCAAGACCTCATTCCCACAACGATAATCAGGAATTTGTAGACGATTGGGACAAACTTCAGACTGAGAATACTTTACAAACAATGCAGTAGCTCTTGGATTTTGAGAGAAAACATTTTGAAAAACTAAACTCACAATTGAAAGAGGAGCAGGTGAACATTCTGAAGTTTAAGTCCCATACCGACTTCAAAACTCTGGAGGAGAAGTTACAAATACTTAAAAAAACAATATAAAGAAGAAATAAAAACATAGAAAACGTATTAAAGATAAGCAGGATTATGAACAGAGGAACAAACATACTTTATACCAGAAGAAGAGGCAGTTTTCGCAACATACAAATCTAATGGAGCCATCTGATATATATAATGACTCTGACAACTTAGAGCTGGGCGAGTCACATCCCAGGGCAGCGAAGACCCATAGAATCCAGACAACAACCAAAGAGAGGACTGGGGAAAATAGATCGCGATCAGTGATCGGGAGATTGGGATCACTGGGAATATACAGGCACAAGGAGGGGAAAGAAGAGTTGGAAATTGGAGGATCAAAGAATACCTTAGAATTGGAGCTGACTAGTAGCTATAAAGATCAATTAAGAATTTTCAATCTTTCCTCCTCTGTCTTAAACCCTGACCACATTATTGTCCTAGAAAAAGGACTATTGTTTGCCCCATCGACAGATTTCCATCTCTTTGATTGGGTCAAAGATGTAAATTTGTTTGCATGAAAATTGGAGTTAAAAAAGGAATATAAAAACAAAAATAAAGGTATCAAAATTGACTTCTCAAGAGATTGTAAAGATTCTAATATTCTCAGACTTTCAATGAGAAAGCAAGATGGGAAATGTTGAAGTGAAGGGTTCTTTTACTGATCTCAGTCTTAAAGAGTGACTATACTCCACCTTTCCCACAGGGGAGTAATATCCAACTATTTGTGAAATTGGTAGAGAATGATTTAGGCTGGGTTCACACCTATGCGAATTGAATGCGAGTTTCCCCACATCCAATTCGCATGACAGTAGATTGTGACCGGCTTTCTATGCAGCCGTTCACATATCCCCATTGCAGCTGCGGAGCGGCTTGCACAGGAACACTGTGCGTCTTTGGCTCCATTTCAGGGCCGAATTCAGGCAAAAATGTGTCCCTGAAACGGAGAACAGGAACGCACCGGCCCCCTGCTGCGAGCCGCATCTGTGGGAGGTGTGAACCCAGCCTTAGGAAAGATCACAGTCTAACACTTGGTAAAATTAAGGCTTTGGAAATGTTGAAACATAATAAAGAACTTGTCGTGAAACCCACAGATAAGGGAGTAAACGTGGTACTGTTAGATAAGAGCCACTATTTAAGAATGCGTTTGTCGATTCTTGGTAATCAGAATAATTATATGATACTGACCGGAGATCTGGCCAAAGAATGCTCTCCTAAATTAAAACAGATACTTGATAATGCAATCAGTACAGAACTGATCTCAAAAGACAAATATAATTACATTCTTAGGCTCCATGCACACTAGCGTTTTTTTTTAAGCTAAAAAAATGCTGGTAATAGCTTTTTTTAGTAGCATTTTAGCAGCGTTTTAGGAGTGTTAATGTTTTTGCAGTAAAAGGAAAAAAAAAGCTCAAAAAAAGCGATATTAGTAGCGTTTAGGAGCATTTCTGCTGGAAAAACGCTCCAAGAAACAATACAAAAACTATTTTTTTTTTTTCTGCTCCTAGACGCTGAAGCTCACAAAATGCTGAAAGCCTAAAGTAGTGTGCATGGAGACATTGGATAACACTATTTAGCTTCTAGGAGCAGAAAAAAAATGTGTGCATGGAGTCTCAATCTCGAAACATTTTATGCCTTACTGAAGGTACATAAACATCAAGATCCATCAGGCTGCCCTATTTTATCAGGAATCAGAATTTAACCTGAAAGAGTGAGTAAATATGTGGACAGGATACTCCACCCACATGTTTATTCTTTATCCTCATATATAGAGGATACTCACAACCTGGTTAGGAAAATAGCTGACCTTACTATCATGTCAGATACACTATTTGCCATTCTAGATATGGAAGCTCTATATAGTAACATCAAACTCCCCTTTGGAATAGCTGCGAGTGCATACTTTCTACAAACTAGAGGAAGGGTCTTTCAGCAAAATAATTATTTTGACCTTGAACTAATATAATTTAATTTATACTCAAACATAAATACTACATGGGACCTTGTACCAGCAGATAATAGGCACAGCGTGTGCACCAACATATGCCAACCTTTTCTTAGGTTGGTGAGAAAACACGATTGTATTATTGAAATGCACCTCTAGAATCTTACTGTGGGCAAGATGCAAGATTTATTTGGATGACGTGTTCATATTATGGGATGGAAGTATCTTGGTGTTCAATCATGTTTTGCAGGTACTTAAAGTGGAAGTCCACCCTAACACTTAAATTCTCCCCTGCAATCATTAATGTGAGCCAAGTTCAGCCTTATGTCTCAAAATGAAAAAATCAGTTTTTCTACCTTTTTTTTGCAGAATCCAGTGCCATCACATGACTTTGAATCTACTTCCTTCTGAGACAAAAATCAGCCTGTGGGTGTGGTTACCCAAAGCTAGTGACATCACTTCCTGGGAGGGACACCGTTCCTGTGTAGCCAGTGGGCATATATAGGATGTGAGGAGCTAATCATAGGTTCCTGCCCAGAGTTCTCTCATTGTATATCCTTATTCATGAGAAAATGAAGAAATAAAAAGCCCCATTCGCGCAGGAGGGGAGGTGCAGGGCACATATACAGTATAGCTGTGCACAGGAGAAGGGAGCTGGATATGGGGGGGGGAGCTGTCAGTGTAGCTGGAAGTGCTCTGGGGTCCCAGCTCACAGTCTACAATGATCATAGTACAGGCAACCATACTAAGGCTCTGTTTCCACTAGTGCGACTTTTCATGCATTTACATGACAAATCACAGCCCATTGATTTCAGTGGCACCTGTTCCCATCTATTTGACTTTGGAACTTAGCGACTTTGAAAAGGTGCCTGCACTACTTTGATACGACTTTGATCCAGAGAGTGTAAAGTTGGATCAAAGCTGCACTTAGTCGCACTCTAAATCGTGCAACTTTGTAGTTGCAATAGTGGAAACGTAGACTAAGGCTCCACTAGTATGAATTGTCATACAACTTTGGACACATAAAATTGCATGACAAGTCACAGCCAATTGATTTCAATGGCCTGGGTTGTCATCTATATGACTTTGAAAATCAGCGACTTTGAAAAGGTACCTGCAATGCTTTTATGCGACTTTGATCCAGAGAGTGTAAAGTTGCATCAAAGTCGCACTCTAAATCATGCAACTTTGTGGTTGCAATAGTGGAAACGTAGACTAATGCTGGCCATACACTAGACGAAAAATCGGCTGAGTGCGTGTTCGAAAAACGAACATACGTTCGTGAGCGCCAACGATCATGCCATCAGGTAATCACCGATTTTCGAACAATAAATTGTTTCTGAACATCAATGTATCATTTTGTCATGCGTTTTTTGCATATAAAAAGGAAGTGACAAAATGTATTTGACCTCTGCTCCCTGGCTTCCTGTGGTTTACGTATATATGCCCAGAGGAGCAACGTGCGTTCGTCAGAACGAACCTTGAGCGTAGTGAGCATCTCTAATGCATCACCTACATCAGCACCACCTTCAATGTGGATGAGAGGACCATTGCCATAGTAATGCTTGGAGTGATGGCTATACAGCAAGCAGAGGAGCCCAGAAGCAAAAGGCGAAGGTTATGGAGTAAATAGTGGTTGAAGAACCATAATAACTTCTCTCATATGAGATTTGTTCAAGAGCTCAAGGAAAACAATCCCGATGATTAGCGGAACTATCTGAGGATGCCTGATGAGTCCTTTCACAGCTGCTCCTGAGTCATGTTTTACCGCTCATAACAAAAAAGGACACAGTCTTAAGACCAAGCATCACAGCGGATCCGAGACTGGTAGCAACACTTTGTTTCCTGGCAACTGGACGAAGTTTTGAAGACCAAGTTCACCACTGGAATCTGCCCAGTCGCTAGGCCGCATCATACCTGAGAACTGCCAAGCCATCATAACAATCATGCAAGACGAATACTTAAAGGTAATGACACAGTGCTTTTATTTTTAACTCTCAAACACTGTACAACAGAGCTTGCTTTGGTAATCTTTGCATTTTGAAGCTCTTAACATATGAGAAAACTCAAACTAGTTCATAACATGTGAAACTGACAAACATAAAATGTTTTAAACCAAATGTATGTTATTCACAAATCATGTCCCCAGTTGTTTTGTGGAGGATCCTGCTGTGTGAATGGTACATGCCACTGATGCATTTGTTGAGGTTGTTGAGATGATTGGGTGTGTGGTTTTGTACTCGGCTAAGTGCGTATTTGTGGTGAGCTCTCCTCTTAAGCCTTTATTAAGAAGCTGAATGAGTAATGGTTCCAGTAATTGTTTTTGGTCTTCTGACATCCGGCGTATTTTCTTGGCAGTAAATGCACCCAGGTCATCACATTCATCCCTCTTCTGATTTAACGCTGCAGATGCTTGTGGTAGAAAGTTGCCTGTAGACTCTTGCCTCGTCTTTCTCTTTTTGTTCCTACTTTCTGGTGGTGATGTGACATTTTGTGATTCATTGCCAAATAGATCCTGTATAATAAAGGAATGAAAAATTTGTAGATTATTAAGCCTAAAAACTTTTTCAACATCTATTTTTACCTTTCACAGCTATTGGCATCTGTGGAGGAATGGCAAGCAACAGCTAAGCAATTTAACGACTGTTGGAATTTCCCCAACTGTGGTGGTGCCATAGACAAGAAGCATGTTCGCATAACGCCCCCAGCAAAATCTGGCTCCTTCTATTTAATTACAAAGGCTACTTTAATATGGTCCTAATGGAAATCGTGAATGCAAAGTCTGAGTTTATCTTTGCGGACATTGGCAAAAATGGATGAAATTCAGATAGGGGAATAATTGAGAAAACCGCATTTTCTCATTGTTTAAAAAATGAACTTCTGAATCTACCATCCCAAGAGGACACTGTGGAAGGACTAAACTTCATATTTGTTGCAGCTGATGCATTTGCATTATCTGACTATGTGTTGAAACCATTTGCCCTTAAAAACCTTACACCTGATCAAAAAATCTTTTAATTACAGGTTATCTCGTGTTAGACGAGTTGTAGAAAATGCATTTGGTGTTATGGCCAACCGCTTTCATATCTTCCATACAGCAATAAATGTAACCCCCCCCCCAAAAAAAAATTGTTGCTGTGTGTTGCTTAATTTAAGGCGTACTACCTCCACCTACATGCCACAATCCATGTTTGACCAGGAAGATACTCTGTCTGGTCTGGTGAGTAGCGTAATGATACTAAAGGGCTTTTAAACCTAGGCTGCGCCCCACCACATCTCTCTAGTCAACTAGCTCGTCAGAATAGCCTGGATTATATGCAATATTTTCTGGGTCGTGGAGCAGTAGATTGGCAAAACAACTGCTAAATGGTATATGTAAATTTGATTGTCTGCATGTAGTGATTATTTCAGTACTAACCACAGGTGTCATGTTATTTTTGCCTTAAGAAATCAAATGTACAAAGGTACTGTTAACTTTTGGCTTTAAATTTTGATGTGTGGTGTAATTTTGTATGGCTTATTATCTTTTATTTAGATTTTCTTATCTGTACATATAAAAGTGTATAATAAAAACCTATCTGATTACTTTCCTGGCTGCCATTTCCTCTGATGTTCCATCTTCTTCATCTCCTGAAATATTTTCACTGATACAGTCTAAACTTGACACAGAGGGTCGTGCTTCCGCCTGGTCAGTCAGAAAATGGAGACTCTCAAAATACCACAGGCGTGGCATGAATACTTGATCTGCACCTGCACCATAACTTTTGGAAACATTAATTTTATTCAATTCTTTTTTGAATATAGTACGCAGATTTGCTATTTTGGTCACATAGGATATATCTGCTTTGGCATACACAACAGTGCATAGTTCTGCTAATTTAGTATACGCTTCATTACGCTTAAGGCGGTCAGAATAGTCTTTGGAGCGTACTTTCCATAGACATGGAAGGTCTCGGTACATTTCAATGAATTGGGGCAGGAAATGTGGTGAGGAAAATTTTGTCCACCATTGCTCCTGAAATAAGAAACAACGCATCATTGTACAGTTGCCAAACTACACCAAACAGTACCCTAGAACTATTGTACTGGTGTGTGTATGTATGTATGTATGTATGTATATATGTATATATATATATTTTGACTATCCATGTATGTATATTTTCAGTGCAAAGCATGGATATCCGTGATGTTCAGCGGGGTATTCTCTTACATCAAAAGGGAAAAATTAAAGCCTCTTACCAGACAGGATGGATCCCAAATTATAGGGATCAAACACGCTTGTTATCAAAGTACCCACCTGCAATATTCCACTCTGTCGGCTCCAATATGAGAACTTCCTCCCACTGTAATGATCACTCCACCAGAGATTTTAGGGAATAATATTCAAAAAAATTTCAACTCAGTGGGATAGCTTAATGCTCTCCAGCATATGTGAAATTTAACAAAGGAGAAACTTCATGGTGCAGTAGAAACGAATGTTTAATTCTCAGCTATCATTGCACTTCACAAAATCAAACGAAGAAAATTCATATAGACACAGCCTAATTTGAATTAGTATTGATTTTATGAGTATATCATTTTTTATATAAATATGGTATGTGTGTGTGTGTATATATATATATATATATATATATATATATATATATATATATATATATATGTATATGTATGTATGTATGTATGTATGTATGTATATATATATATATATATATATATATGTGTGTATGTGTGTGTGTATATATATATATATATATATATATATATATATATATATATAATATTTGTGTGTGTGTATATATATATATATAATATAACACATTGTTTTCATTTTTTATCATTATCACCAATGTATTTTCACTACTTTTTGGGTAAGCACAGGTTTTTAAAACTTATAAAGGTAAATTAACCCCTACTGTTCTGAGCCCCTGCATTCAGGAGTTTTGGTGTGCTTTCAGAAAGTGCACCAAACATGCAGGATATAATAGATATTTAATAGGGTTAAATATCCTTAAATAAAATTGAATAAATACAATCAAATAAAAAACTAAATAAATCAATGGTGAATAAATCAAGTGCTCAATGTGTAATCAAACATGTGAAAAGATCAAACATGATCAGGAGTCAGACCATATTATAATGATCAGTGAAGTCCATTTTCTTAGAAAAAAAGTTCAGTAAAAGTGCATCAGATCCATGAAGGTAGGAATACAAGTCCACAATTCACCAACAACAACCCATATGAGTGGAAGGAGGAGAGGAAGATGTAAGGATGTATCCCATAGAAGCAGTGATCCGAAGAACATTAAGGAATGGACCCTTACCCGAAGTGGTGGACCTCCCTGTTAGCGAGGTCTTGTGCGCGTGCAGATATAGCCCTCTGCGGGGACAGTTGCATGGTGGCGTCCGACTTGGCTGGTGAGTGGAGCGTTTCCAAACGAGACTAGTCCAATCCGTCTGCCTGAAGGGGGACACCCACTGTAGTAGGAGTCGGGTCTAGGTGATGTGCTGGAGTTCAGTGCATCTATCTTAATATCTGGAAGCCTGAGCACATGTGCTGAGTTGGCCATCAGGCGTGGAACCATCAGAACTCAGTGAGCTGCAGCAGCATAAGACATCCGTTGGAGATGGTCCACTTCAGTGCCTAATATCCAACATTGATCAGACTTGCCCAAACGGGCCGGATCTCCCCGGATCACAACGCTTCCCCGGACTGTGCGCTCCGCTCCACCCAATACTGATCCCCGCTCAGCGAAGATAACGGTCTTTCCATCCGAGTGTACCCGCAATCTGTACCCGTTCTGTCCCGATTCTCTCTCCCCACTCTCAGAGAGAGGCTGAGAGTGGGGAGAGAGATTCGTGAATCTCCTTCCTGAGTTACCTCCATTGTCATTTACGTGTGACAGAATCCATAGGGCCTTGCGTCCTAAACCACCTCCAGACAAACCTCCACGTGACATCATTCTGTGCATGAAAGATTTCATCACAAATGAAAGCATAATGAGAGCATCCAGAAATGCACTACATCGAATTGGATGGCACAAAAATTCTAATATTTTTTGCCATCTCCCAAGCTACCCTGGAAAGGAGACGCAAATTGAAGGAAATAACTTCTGTATTACAATCTGCACATATTATATACCGGTGGGGATTTCCATTTAAATTAACAGTACCACACAATGGAACTATCTACACAGTCTTCAATGTCTCAGAAGGCAAGGATCTCTAGGTGAAGTTGGGACTTTTAGACCCAGTTGCAAATGCAAGACCTCCTATTACTCCCCATACTTCACCTATCTGGGCTAACCCAGCCACAATCCTTCAGAAATATGGATACCTGAAGTTAAAGATGTCTCATTCCATCGGCTAACATAGTTTTCTCTCTTTAAATATACAACAAAACGGTAAAAATATTAAGTTAATGGAAATAATGATCAAAGACTTCCACTTTTCCTTTCAAGTTGAAAGAAAAGTTATTAAAGTTTTAAAAGTTTGTAAGTTTAATAGACAGCTCAAAGTAAACAGCTGATCTACACCTTTAAAAGGACTTTAGTTGGTATATCATAGTTCCTTTTTTTACGGACTTATACATTTTACTTTTTCCATATTATCAATATATGATATACAGCATGCATTCACATTTTTGTTTCATAGTATCCCGCTGAGGCTGATCTGCGCCGCCTCCGTTAGTTTGTCCCCCTACTCACAAAGGGCTCCCAAAACATGGTTCAGCTCGTAGCAATTCTTATGCGACTGGTCATGCTTTTTGTTGTTTTGGAAAAGGTATAACCTAAAATCTGTAATTTCCTTAAGGTGTTATATAGGATTAACCTTATGCAATGCAGCGTTGATATTTTCTATAGGATTATCATTTCTAATGCTCTACTTGATAGAAACTATATTCTCCATTTTTCACGAGTTTAAGAACAATATAAACAATTACTCTGGTTATATAATTCTAGTTTTTGTAGCGCCTATGATAGTACATATCACATACTATATTATCAGACCAATCTATATCTTTGTTAACTACAATGGGACTTAAAGTATTATCACATAATGTTCAAGGTTTCAATACGCCCAGTAAACGTAAAAAAAGCATTCCGTAATTATAAAAGATTAGGAGCAGATATTATTCTACTGCAGGAAACCCACTTCGCCACCAATAATCTCCCACAATATTTTGACAGGTTTTATAACCAGCATTATTATACAGACTATATTTCCAAGGCTCATGGTACCGCCATCTTTATAAGGAGATCACTAGTCATGGAAATACAAAACTTATACAAACACCCAGAATGTAGATTCCTGATCCTGAATGGCATCCTCAATGGTCATCAAATCACTATCGCCTCAATTTATGCCCCCAATGAGGCACAAGCGACATTTTTTAAAACTTTTTTTATATCCTTGACAGATATCATTCCCCCCACTTAATAGTAGGGGGAGACTTTAATTTGGCAGCAAATTTTGTTCTCGATCAGAGTAGAGTTGTCCCTTCATCAAAGGCATTCCCTAAATCTCTTACCGCTCTCTGTATAACCTTCAATTAATAGTTACCTGGAGAGCTCATAATTTGGGTATACGGGCTCATTCTCATCCACATGAAAGCTATGCAAAATTAGACTATATTTTTGGAACCCCAATCCTTTTAGCTAACTCATCTAATGCGGACATCCATACATGCCCATGGTCTGACCATCACATTGTTTCATTCACTACCTCTCACATGGGCATGGCCCCTACCCCATATAAATGGCATATTAATGACTCTTTTACCTGACCCCACTATTACCCAACAACTTTCAACACAATTAGCAGATTACTTTACTCATACTATAACTCTTGACATTCCTTCTACCATTTTATGGACAGTGCATAAAGCTGTTATGAGAGGTCACCTAATTAATGCCACCTTAGCCAAAAATAAATCAAAATTAATTGATATTAAGACCCTAACTAAAGAATTAGACAAATTATATTACACGCATTTGCAATCCCCATCTCCAGACTTATATAATCAAATCCAATATAAAAGAAAAGCCCTTGACACATTGTTGTCTGCTGACACAGAAAAGACCTTGAGATGGTCCAAAGCAAAATTCCTATTATATAGCAACTCTGCAACTACCATGTTTGCTAGAAAGCTAAAACAATCTACAAACCCCCCACATATTTACAAATTATGCAATTTCAACGGGAATTTAGTCTCTCACCCTCAAGCAGTTATGGAGATTTTCTCTGATTTCTACAATAATTTGCTTTGTCTGCTCATTCTTCACCAAAACATTCTTCTCAGGATTGGCTTGGAGATGTTTTGCTTCCCACTCTGTTTGCCCAACAAATTGAAAAACTGAATGCACCATGTACCACTATTGAAATAACAGATTATTAAGTCCCTAAAAACTTCCACAGCACCTGGTCCAGATGAATATTCTACCCTTTATTATAAAAAGTTCTCCCATATTCTGGCCCCCCATTTATCCAATTATCCAATTATATTTTACAAGGCAATAAATTCCCAGAGGAAATGCTTCTAGCCAACATGTGTCTATTACCTAAGCCCCATAAAGATCGCACTTCTCCCCAGAACTACCGAACAATATCAGTTATAAATAATGACCTCAAAATTTTTGGCCGTTTGCTGACGGACAGAATGGCTGCGGTCATCACATCATTAATCCACCCAGATCAAACGGGTTTTATTCCAGGCAGACTGATTACTGACAACTTAAGGCTTGTCACAAATATAATTCAGGATGCTAACTTACATGCAAGTCCAGTAATTATTCTTAGCCTTGGCATCCACAAGGCCTTTGAATAGTGTCACTTGATCATACCTGGAAATATTACTCCTTAAATATGGTCTTTGCAATGAATTCATGCATGGCTTTAAAGCTTTATAGCAAAATCCTCAAACTAGAATTAGACTTCCTGGGGGAAACTCACAGTTCTTTGCATTGGGTAGAGGAACTAGACAAGGGTGCCCCCTTTCCCCTCTCCTTTTTGCCCTGGTCATCGAACCCCTCGCTATCGCCATACGAAATAATTTCAATATTAAAGGCTATTCCAAAGGCTAAATAGACTTCAAATTGAGCCTATATGCCGATGACACTTTGCTGTTCCTTTCACACCCCTTAATTTCCCTTCCTAATCTTATCAAAGAACTAGAAGTATTCCAGGATCTCACCGGTCTAGGGGTTAATTTATTTAAATGTACTGCAATGCCTATAAATATTCCACCATCCTTAGAGACATCTTTTACCTGGACATCACATTCTTTTAAATATTTGGGCATCCTCCTTACCCCATCTTATAAAACTCTTTTTCAAACCAATTATCCACCACTATTCACAAATATTAAAGCGCTACTAAAATTATGGTCTAACTATCACAGCTCCTTTTTGGGAGAATAACAGTTATCAAAATGGTGATTTTACCTTACCATACTGATCCCTAAAAGTACACTAGACTCCCTACAAAGAGAAATTAACAAATTTATATGGCTCATCCAAAAACCAAGGTTTGGTTACTCTCTCATGCACAGACCTCAATCCAATGGTGGTTTGAGCCTTCCTGTCTAATGGTTTAGCAGCAAGATTTACAGTTAGCTCAATGGTTTGCTCCTTCTAATCAAGTTGCTTGGTTACATTTTGAAGAACAATCAATTATACCATTCCATCTTCAAGGGATATTATGGTCGATGCAACCCTGATAGATCTCTCCCTTAAATGAGGTGGTGGCCCACTCATATCAATTGTGGCACCATTATAAGGATAAATTTGACTTGATTTCTAACACCCCCCCCCCCCCCCCCCCCCCGGCGCATCCTTTAGAAAAAGTAATACTTTCTGTATTTGGAAATTATGCAACCTCACTACTTTGAAATCCCTTTCCCTAAATAACAAATTTTGTCCTTTTTCAGATTTATGCGAACTATATAATCTCCCAATTTCAGAATTACCCCATTATACTCAAGTTGAAAAATTCTACCAAAAAAACTTCTCTCTAACATTACATACTACTTACTCCCAATTTGAACAAATCTGCATTTCCTCACCAAGAGAGGGGCTTAATCTTTCTTATTTATCGATGTTTAAATTAATTTTCTCTTTCAGAAAGATCAAAACCAATGCTGCAATGGGAAAGTGAATTGGACTTTTCTTTTACAATACCAGAATGGACCACTATGATCCAAAACCTACTGAAATGTACTTGCTCAATTTCAGCGAGAGAAACAGCCATAAAAATATATACCAGATGGTACCTAACTCCCTATAATAAAATAATTTTATCCATCGGTATCCCCCACTTGTTTTAGAGGATGCCCAGATCAAGGCACCATCTTGTATACCTTCTGGAACTGCACAATTTTGAATCCCATATGGTTACAAGCAGCAGCTAAGATTGAACATATTATAGGCAAAAAAATTCCCCTCACGCCCAGGATGTGTTTATTTGCACCCATACCTAATGTTCCCACACAGCATATTAGATTAATTCACACACTGTTCAACTAAATCCACTGGATGATAGCATTTAACTGGCACTCATCAATAGTCCCCTGGTCCCAGGTAGTGAGTAGAATGGAACAAATAAAACTCTCAGAGCGTATCCACCATACACTCTTTGACACCATGCACATTAAAAAACAAATGGTCCCCTTGGGATATTCCTAAATATCACCTAATGTAGCCTAAAAATAAATATTCAGAACAAAACTGTGATGTAACTTATATAACCTTATGAGGAAAATTAATTCTTAGATATCAACATTATTGTTCTTACGTTGTATTGCTATGCTTTTTATATATATATATATATATATATATATATATATATATATATATATATATATATATATATATATATACCATTCACCTCATATTAAGTACATACTTGATATATATTGGATGTACCTATGTTTCTGTTATATACTTGTACCAAACTATGACCTTTTGCAATAATAGAAATTGTTTGTAAAAAAAAAAATAAAAAAAAAATTGGGGGTCTAATGCTTCCATAGTGCAGTTTTCCCTGGGAGCACATGTGCCTCTTGAACCCTTGTCAAGATATCTGATTGTCAGCTAAAGATTATGGAGCTTTAGGTACCTTTTTACATGAGAGCTCCGATCGGGTCCGGCTGTCCGTTTTTCAGCTGTACCCGATCGGACCCTCCATTCTCCCCTATGGGCAGTCTGATGTAAATAGACTTGTGTCTGTTTACACCCGGCTACCTCCAGGTCCGATCAGCCAAAAAACAAAAGAGGATCCATTCTCCTCCGTCTGGCTGGAGGACCTTCCTTATGAGGAAAGATTACGAGCACTGAACTTATTCTCTCTGGAGAAGAGACGCTTGAGAGAGGATTTGATTTCAATGTACAAATACCGTACTGGTGACCCCACAATAGGGATAAAACTTTTCAGCGAAAGGGAATTTAAAAAGACACACGGCCATTCACTAAAATTAGAAGTGAGGCGGTTTGACCTTAAACTGCGTAGAGGGTTCTTTACTGTAAGAGCGGTAAGGATGTGGATCTTCCACAGGCAGTGGTTTCAGCGGGGAGCATCGATAATTTAAAAAAACTATTAGAGACAGGCACATATTTTGCTCATAGTGCAGTCTTTTTGTCAATTTTCTAGTCGCAAAAATCAAGAAAAGAAGAAATAGAATAGTTCACATTCCAACTTGAAGCTTGCACAGGACTGGAAACTCTCCCCAGCCCAATCTGACAACACTCAGTGCCTGCGCATCCAATCACTGAGCACTAGTACTGTCACAGGAGAGAAAAGGGGAGAAAGCATAATCTGCCATACACAGAAGTACCAAGTACTTCTCTTTTGTTCCTGTGGCTGAATGTAATGCAAGGAGCAAAGAGAAGGCGAGTATAAGTTGATATTGGGGACAGGTTTACTTAAACTATTGTCTTGAAATAGATCCTTGCGCTTGGCTCAAAACAAACGAATAGGGCAGCTGCAACAATACTGCCCTGAAAACTGGGCTAAAAAATGTATACTAGAAAAAAGTGCGCTATCCCTTTTTAAAAAGTGAAATACAGAATTGAGTAAATATAGAATGAAAAAATATAAAGTTGAATCAACATGAACACCGACTGATATGGGAATAGGCCAGTGAATCAACAGTTCAACACCGCTCACATGAATCCAAATAAATGATGCAAATAGCAAAAAAAAAAAAGTTAACTATTCAAACAAAGTGCTATATTTTAAGTGCAGTAATAATTCATAAAATAAAGTCCATCAAACACAACTCTAAGGTAATAAAAGTCAAAGATATGATAAAGGTGAACAAAGTGCTCAGTGCTGTAAACAATTCCACTCGTTTGTGCTCCTGTGCAAATAGGTGCTCTTGTTTTAGAAAGAGTGCGAGAGATCATAAAACGCCCAAAACTTTTTCCTCAAGTGTGATGACTTGTTCAGCAGCAAACTCCAAAAATGAACACTCTCAAATATGAAGTTTAGGGGCCAGGCTTTGGCAATCAGCAAACAACTCTGATATGTGTCCCAAAGCCATATAGTGTAGGGATGCACTGGAATTTCGGCCACGGAAACATATTGGCCGAAAATGGCCCTTTTCGGCAAAAAGCCGAAAGAGAAGTCTTGCCGATACTGGCGCCGAAAATTGCGCATGCGCAGTAGAGGCGGCAGAACCAGCGGGTGGCGTCACTCGTGTGGGCGGCGTGCACATTCCTCGTGGTTAAGACGCCGCAACGCCGCACTTGTAAGCACGTTCCCTACTGAGACGCTGGCACCTTCCCCGCGGACGCTCCTCGTGCTTGTGAGATGCTGCTGGGACCTGAGAGACGCTGCTGGGAAGCGAGAGACGGTACTGGAAAGCAAGAGACGGCTTCATAGAGGGCTACACATAGCATACTCAAATACAAGAGTGGGCACTGTCACTCCTGGATGGCTACAATTACTATTCGCCGGTAAGCATTGCTGCTTTTGCCTTCTTAAACTGACAGAAACAAACTAGTAATTTTATTTCTTGATTATTTTATTATAGTACTAGTACTGACTATTTAAAATGACTGTCTGCAGTACATCTGATCTGACTTGTAGCAAAAAAAATTATATAATTGAACTGAGTGATTAAATATGATTTGAAATGGAATGTAATGGATTGCAAATTGCAAGCTATTTTTTTTTCAGCTATTCTGTAGTATACAGTATAAAATTCATGCGCTTGCTGTTATTGAATGTGTCACTTTGACAGCGTAGTATAAGTTATATATTACTGACATGACAGCAAGCGCATTAATTTTTTAAACATGACAGTATGCAATAAATATATAATATATTATATTTCATATATAATATATTAATAATTATTGCGTAGTGTCATGTTTAAAAAATTCATGTGCTTGCTGTCATGTCAGTGTCGTATAACTTATAATACTACGCTGAGACAAAGTGACAAATTTTATTCAATGACAACAAGGCGCATGAAGTATACTACAGAATAGCTCAAAAAATAAAATCGCATGCAATTGCAATTTGCAAGCAATCCATTCCATTTATTCAGTTCAATTATATTTTTTTGGTACAAGTCAGATGTACTGCAGTGCAGACATAACTACCTTACATGCCAAGAGCAGCACCATAAAAAAAAAAAATAAAAAGGATTGGTTAGTTTTTATTTTATTTTTTAAAGCTGCCTCCTGGGGTTTAGCTTTTAAATTGATTTTGTCCTTTTTATTTTTACCCCCCCCAGATTTCACTCCCACTATAAATCATTCTATGATATTATTCTACGTTACCAGCAAAGGTGGACCATGTCTGCAGTGTGGAAATATTTTAAAGTTTCTGATAAAGACCCCAAATTTGCAATCTGTACTCTTTGCTCAACAGAAATTTCAAGAGGTGGTACAGTGCCAAAGAATTTTTCAACAACAGGTTTGATACACCACCTGAAAACACATCATCCAGTTCAGCATTCTGATTACAAGAAAACAGCGCCACTTTCAAAAAGTGCCTCAGGCTTAACATCATCTGTGGCCACCGTGTTTGAAAAGGTTAAAAAATATGCAAGTGACAGTCCCAAAGCTCATGCAACTACAGCTAAAATTATGGAATTTATTGCATTAGACGACCAGCCATTCTCTGTTGTGGAGGACATTGGATTCCATAGGCTCATGCAACATATTGAACCACGTTACTCACTACCAAGCAGACGCTACTTTGCAGATACCAGTCTACATGAATTGTTTAGCAGTGTTAGAAAACACGTTCAGGAGCTCATGACTACCGACATCATAGCAATCAGTTTTATTACCGACATTTGGAGTTCAGATGTCATTTCAATGAGCATGCTCAGCCTGACAGCGCAGTGGATAGATGACAAATTTCAATTGCAAAACATCCTACTTAACGCACGTGGTTTGTTGGATCACACACTGCAGCAGCAATATCTGATGCTTTAAAAACCATGCTTGACACTTGGCACATTGAGAAGTCTAAAGTGCATTTGATGGTCTGAGATAATGTGTGGAAAATGGCAAAGGCAATGGAGGACAGTGAACTTCAAAGCATACCGTGCATGGCACACACGCTACAATTGGCTGTGAATGAAGGATTGCTGAGTCAGCGCATCATATCTGATATCGTATCAAAAGGAAGAAAAATTGTGGGTCACTTTAAGCATTCTCCGCTTGCTTATTCCAGATTACAAGCTTTGCAGATGCAGTTTGGAATGGCAACGAAACGACTGCAGCAAGATATAGCCACTCGTTGGAACAGCACCTACTATATGCTACAAAGTCTTTTTGAACAAAAGCGTGTTTTAGCTGCATACATTGCAGATTACGAGCTGCCAGCAACACTAAGTGCACATCAGTGGACGTTAGTTGAAAATAGTTTGTCTCTTCTATCTCCATTTGAACAGTTAACAAAAGAAATAAGCTCAGCTAATGCTTCCATTGCTGAAGTTATCCCCTTGATTGCTGCACTGAAGCGTCTGCTTGGAAAAGAGGTAGAAACAGACCACGGCATAAAAACGGCTAAAACCACTCTACTGGAGGCCATTACCAACCGGTTTCGAGACACCAAGTCCAACCCCCTGTACTGCATTGCAACAGTTCTAGATCCTCGATTTAAAGAGCATTACTTTAATGTGGAGAAAAAGCAGCGTGAATGGGAAATGATACTGGCACAAATGGAGGTGGTGGAAGCATCTAGTGAAGGAGTTTTGAGGTGTCGCACAGAGGAAAGTGAGAAACGGTCGCTTACAACTGAAGAGGAACACACTCCCTCCATATCTGATATGTTTGAAGAAACACAAATGCACCCCAATCCATAACGGTGCCACAACAAGTGCAGCTACCCAACAGCTGGACATTTATTTAGCTGAACAGCCTATTGCCAGAAGCGACAATCCCCTTGAGTACTGGCGCATCAACAAAGAACGTTTTCCCTTGCTTGCACAGATTGCACGCAGATATTTATCTGCCCCAAGCACCAGTACAGAGAGTGAGAGACTATTCAGTCTAGCATCTCATATTCTTGATGAGAAGAGAAACCGTCTCTCTGAGAAAGCTGAACAGCTTTTGTTCTTAAAGCGAAATCTGCCACTTTTACTGAAATTGATTTAAAAATCCGTAGCATAGACCAATTCATTTACCATGTTGAACATAGTAAATTAATTGGTATTGGACTGTGCTATTGGACAATTGGAACATACAACATAGTATGACTGACTACCTAGTATGTTCCAATTGTCTAGTGCCATTTGTTGGTTGTTCATTGTAGTTCTTCTACAGTTTTTTGCACTTCAATTTAAGAGAGAACTCCAGCTTTTGAACTACTGTACCATAGTTTGTTGCTGTTGGGCTAAACTATGTCACTCCCTAAGCTGTCAGCCTGCTGCATGTGCAAATGCAAAACTGTATGTTTTGTATCTGTGGCTGTCTACATACTACAGTACTATACCGCACTGTTTCGGGTGTAGGCAGTGACTTCCATAAACACAGACTAGACTAGTCTACATTGCTTGCTGTGATTGGCTGAGCACCGCTGCTGTAGACTAGTCTGTGTTCCACTTCCAGGATGTCCCTGCCCATACCCGGGGCCGGAACACAGTGTGGTCTACTGTATGACTAGTATGAATCTAACCCGCAGCTACATACATACACTTTTATATGGCACATCCAGCTGCTGACACCTTAGGGAGAGAACTTGGGGGAAAAAAACTACTAGCTCTCATTTAAGTTGAAAGAAAATAATCAAATAAAAATTTTATTATAGCATAGCAGATAGCACTGTACTGTGTTATATTTACAGAAACTTTGACTTCCATAAACACAGACTAGTCTACATTGCTTGCTGTGATTGGCTGAGCACCGCTGCTGTAGACTAGTCTGTGTTCCAGGATGTCTCCGCCCATACCCGGGGTCGGAACACAGTGTGGTCTACTGTATGACTATGTAACATGCAGCTACATACATACACTTATCGCACATCCAGCCACTGACACCTTAGGGAAAGAGAACTGAATTACTAGTTCTGATGTAAGTTGGAAATGAATAAAATATAAAAAAGTCACTCTTTGGCATTTTTATATTATTATTATTATTATTATTATTATATTAATATTAATTATTATTTATTTTATTTTTTTAATGCCTGTTTTATTTGGTATGGTGGTGCAATGTGCACTAACTGCAGTTTTATTTTATTTATTTTTTTTATCTTCTGTGTCCACTGTCCAATTTTATGTGAGTTACTTTTTATTAAAGTACTTTTTGACATTACTGGTTTGTAGTATTCTTTTCTTCATAAAATCAATGATTAAGTTGAATATAAATAATATAACGAGTACGAATGTAACACAGTTTTGTATATCCAATAATTTTTTTGTGTAATATATAAAAAAAGCCTATTTCGGTTTCGGTGCATGTTTCGGTTTCGGTTTTCGGGATAAAGGAAGATTTATTTTCGGTATCGGTTTCGGCACCAAAAAACCCATTCGGTGCATCCCTAGTATAGTGCATCTTAAAGGAAGCTCCCTCATAAGCAAGTTGTTCACCCAACTAAAAGCAAATTGCAGATATTCAATATTTCTGAAGATGACAATGCACCTCACTGTCAATTCTGCTCACAAGCTCTTCCAATGCCTTTACATTTTTCTGAATTCCAGGCTAAACAAAAGGTGTAATTATCCTGAATGCCATCCAATAGTTTGCTGTTTGAGCAGAAACTATCCGCCTCAATGTTCCTTAGTGTATCAGGTAAAATGCTGCTCACATCAAAGTTTTCTATGTCATCTTCTGTGTTCTGTAAGAATTACAACAAAGAATGGGGTAACCAGATCATTGATTCCCTGTACATATCCACTTGCAGGGTGCCGGATTGCCCAGATAAACAGGATTCCCTCAAAGATCTCTTGAACTAAAGGCTGCTGAAATAGTGGAATTAGGTGATTTGTCCAAGGGATGTCAATGTGAATCTTCAGTTAAAATGAGAACGTTGAATGGAATGTGTGAAGCTGTCTGTGCATTAAAATTTAATTGTTGGATCAGACGAATTACTGGCCTGCACACAGTACATTTTTACTGCGGCAGGTCAACTCTGATGAGCTAAACGACGTACCTGTACGTAGTTTCATGCAGTAGATACTGTGGGCACGCACGCGTGGGTCTGGCGGACTTGATGTCTGCCAGCTACCTGCGATCGCTCCACAGAGAGGCAGAACAGGGATCTGCCTATGTAAACAAGGGAACACCCAGGGAACATAGTTAACCCCTTGATCATCCCCTAGTTTTAACCCCTTCCCTGCCAGTGTCATTTATACATTGATCAGTGCATTTTTTTAGCACTGATCACTGTAATAATGTCACTGGTCCCCTCACTTGGGGTCAGATTTGTCCACCACAAAAAAAATCGCAGATCGCTGCCATTACCAGTAAAAACATAAAAAAAGTCCATAAATCTATCCCCTATTTTGTAGACGCTATAACTTTTGCGCAAACCAATCAATATACGCGTATTGCGATTTTTGTTACCAAAAATATGTAGAAGAATATATATTGGCCTAAACTGAAGTATAGATTTTTTTTTGGATATGTATTTTAGCAGAAAGTAAAAAACATTATTTTTTTTTTTCAACATTGTCAGACTTTTTTTGTGTTTGTAGCGCAAAAATTAAAAACCACAGAGGCGATAAAATACCACTAAAAGAAAGCTCCATTTGTGGGAAAAAAGGACATTAATTTTGTTTGGGTACAACGTCGCATGACTGCGCAATTGTCAGTTAAAGCAACGCAGTGCCGTATCGCAAAAAATGGCCTGGTCATTAAGGGGGAAAATCCTTCTGTTGCTTAAGTGGTTAAACACCAAATGCTTGTCACCGCGTGTAACCGCATGTAACCACGGTAAACTGCGCTTTATAAGCATTTGCATTTTTAAAGGGGAAAACATTTCTGATACTTTTTGAACATAAAAATTTTGAAAAAACACAAATTTCACCACATGCTGTTGCTTGCATCAATGGATGAGTCCAGTAGCAATTAACTCTGGTCCTTTCATGCAATTTTCTATGTCTTTGTTGCCTCAGCAACATCAGGAGCATTTCTTAAGACATGCTCATGACGGGATCCATAGTGAAAAAAATAAGACCGCTATCTACAAGCACACTGCTCTCTCTTCTCTCACAGAATGGCTGAAATAGTTATTAATTTACTTGCTTTTCGTGCATTGTGAACATTTGGGAGGATCTCCTGAGGTTATCTTTATAAAAAATGCTTCTACCCTCAAATGCTCATAACTGCTGCTAAACTTGCATAAACGCAGTATGTAAAAGCTGTAAAACAAAGTTTTTTACCGTCGGTTTCCAGCTGCCCTGTGTACATGAGCCCTTAGAGGAGGGGGGACCTGCCCTTTAACCACTTTCCACCCAGCCAAGGCCTCTCTTTAATACAAGAGGGGCAGAAAGCATTGGTGATCATGTGACCACTAAAACTGGCTGTCACAGTGGTCACATGATCGTGAGCTTGTCCCGCTGACTATCAATTGTCAGTGTTGAACAAGAGCTATCTTTCACAGCTTGGTCCCTGTGCTGTGAGCACGCTCCCAGTATAGAAACCTCAGCCACCTATTGATGCAAATGTTCGGCATGTTGGCATTGAAGCCCACCCTTTTGCTACCACACATATATAAAGTGGGCGCCAAGAACTTAAAACAAAAAACTGTTGTTTGCCCTGCATGGGCAAGCTCAAGTCTGATTTATGTGAAACATCCCATTC
The DNA here is from genome assembly GCF_042186555.1 of Aquarana catesbeiana. Classification (NCBI taxonomy): domain Eukaryota; kingdom Metazoa; phylum Chordata; class Amphibia; order Anura; family Ranidae; genus Aquarana; species Aquarana catesbeiana. Next base: position 467,921,710 of record NC_133328.1, read on the forward strand.
GTCCAGTTTGATTTACCCGCTATATTGTACTGTAACTATCTTTCTCAGTCAGCTTTTAGTTGCTCTAACTATTTTTGGAAAACAACTTTGCAGTAAGTCCCAATGTTGTATAGATTTACGATCATAATAAAAAAAAATGATATTCAAGCAAAGCCTTCAAACTCGCTTGATACAAGTCAGCTAAAGAACTACATTTTCAGTGAATCATTTTAGCTCAAAGCAACAAAGCTAGAGATGTATCCCTTTCGAGATCAAAAGAACATGTTTGCATTTCCAGAAAATGTGTGTGCCTCTCAGGGAATGGAGATGTCCTCAAAGGCCAGCTTTACTTCCAAATATTTTGTAGGCCATAAAAATACTTTTACAGATCTCTGAAGGTTACATTTCTATCTCAGACTTTTCTGTTGCGTCTTTATGATAGTAGCAGTCTTTTTACTATGTGTGCGTCATGATAGAAAAGTTAAGCACATCTTTTCAGTAATTGAAACCTGAATTTAGAGGACATTTTTAGGACTCTCTGAACCTTTGCCAATTTCTGATTTTACTGTTTTAATAAAAGAAGACCACAAGTTCTCTACAGCTTTTCATTTCTCCTCATTGCAAATAGCACAGCAGGGTATTTATATTTCATATTCTTCAGCGTTTGTTTTTCAATAATGGCTACACTTAGCACTGATCTTTACTAAGCCATCAAATATTTCTCCTTTTAAAACACAGTCAGCGTGTAGCACAGCTCTAAGCTATGTAGTGAGACAGAATTTGACATAATTCCATCATTTGTTATATTTCAGCGCTTTTGTAAGGCTGATTTTTTTGTCTCATGCACTGCAGGAATTTCTGTTAAATAGATTTTAATAACAGTAATTTCTTAATTTCTGATTTGTTTGAAAGGAACACCTTGTGGTAGTATAGGCAGTATAGATTATGGCCTGATAAACCGCTCAGCTTGTGAGGTTGCAGCCTTGAATTTGATTATGAAACCCTTCTGATGTAGTAAAAGTCTGCAAACAAGGTCTACATAAATAATAAATGGTGCTGAATTTTTCATTGACTGAATTACGGAATGTTTTCTAGAATGGATCTCTTCACTACATACATAATTTAGTGGTAATAATGGTTGTTGCTTTTACAAGGAAAGTACAGAAACTTGTACAGAGAATAGGAACATTGAATACATTGGAGGCCTGACAAGTTTAAACAGATTTTTCCAACAGAATTTATCTTAATGGTTTTGTGACAGGTTTGATATTGTAAAGCAGATCAGGGAAATATTCAAATTTGTAAATAATATTTATTGGCTGCCTTGTCTCATTATGCCTGAAAAGGCCATTAAAGTATCTGTTGTGCATAAGTGATGGCAGCATTCAGACATCATGCTAACCTAACCACATCTGAATGATGATGCATTTTTATACTAGCTCTGTCCCTTCTATCAGTCATTCTAGTTCTAGAATGTGCTGCTGGTTGTTGTCTATTGTCTATTTTTGCTGTGGTTGTTGTGCTGTTGGTATGTTGTCTGCTCGATATACACTAAGTGCTCCAGGAACAAATCTCCTGAAACAAAAGTCCATACCACAAAAATAAAATTAAATCTGTATTAGAAATACAGCGCAAAATCAAAGTGCTCATGCACACACAAACACATATATATCTATATATATAGATATATATCTATATATATATATCTATATATATAGATATATATCGCTACACTATATTACCAAAAGTATTGGGACGCCTGCCTTTACACACACATGAACCTTAATGGCATCCCAGTCTTAGCCTGTAGGGTTCGATATTGAGTTGGCCCACCCTTTGCAGCTATAACAGCTTCAACTCTTCTGGGAAGGCTGTCCACAAGGTTTAGGAGTGTGTCTATGGGATTGTTTAACCATTCTTCCAGAAGCACATTTGTGAGGTCAGACACTGATGTTGGATGAGAAGGCCTGGCTCACAGTCTCCTCTCTAATTCATCCCAAAGGTGTTCTATCGGGTTGCAGTCAGGACTTTGTGCAGGCCAGTCAAGTTCCTCCACCCCCAACTCTCGCTTATCCATGTCTTTATGGACCTTGCTTTGTGCACTGGTGCGCGGTCATGTTGGAACAGGAAGGGGCCATCGTCAAACTGTTCCCACAAAGTTGGGAGCATAAAATTGTCCAAAATGGCTTGGTATGCTGACATTTTAAGAGTTTCCTTCACTGGAACTACTGTAAGGGGCCAAGCCCAACCTCTGAAAAAACGACCCCACACCATAATCCCCCCTTCACCAAATGATTTGGACCAGTGCACAAAAAAGGTCCATAAAGACCTGAATGAAGACCTGAATATGATAACAAACGGTACATTAATACAAAGATGTGTATACCATGGGATGATATCTATTACAGAGACCTTACAATTACACGTAGACCCCTTTCACACTGAGGAGCTTTTTAGGCGCTTTCACGCTAAAAAAAGTGCCTGAAAAGCTCACAAAAACCTATTTCCATTAAAATCAATGAATGCTTTCACACTGGGGCAGTGGGTTGGCAGGGCGGTGGAAAAACGCCCCTCTCTATTAAAATTAATGGAAAGCTCTTCAAAAGCGCCTGAAAAGCTCTTCAAAAGCGCTTAAATGTTTTACTGGCAGTTTAGAGCCCTTTCACACTGGGGCGGGGGCGGCGGTAAAACGCCGCTATTATTAGCGGCGTTTTACCGTCGGTATGCGGCCGCTAGCGGGGCGGTTTTACCCCCCGCTAGCGGCCGAGAAAGGGTTAAATACCACCGCAAAGCGCCTCTGCAGAGGCGCTTTGCCGGCGGTATAGCCGCGCCGTCCCATTGATTTCAATGGGCAGGAGCGGTGAAGGAGCGGTATACACTCCGCTCCTTCACCGCTCCAAAGATGCTGCTGGCAGGACTTTTTTTACCGGGGCTTTCACACTGGAATAAAAGTAGCGGCACTTTCGGGTCGGTTTGCAGGCGCTATTATTAGCGCAATAGCGCCTGCAAACCGCCCCAGTGTGAAAGGGCTCTTAGAAGTGCCTCAGTGTGAAAGGGGCCGTAGTGGAATACAATATTCATCACTGAACATATATTGAGGTATACTGCTACAGCCACCAGTTTTCAAATTAACGTTTAGGGTGCTATCCAGGTGTGTTAAAACATAAAGTAAACATTGATAACCTGCAGGAGTCAATGTAACATTTAAGAAAAATATTGTAGGAAGCACTAAGTTGAAGAGCACATTTTTGATACTTCATTTTACGACAGCGGTAGAGAGTAAAGATTCAGAGAAAGAAAGGCATTTAGGACAGGAGCACAGAGTATAATTTAGAATCCAAAGAGATGTTTTTTGTAAACTCCGTCATGGCCGCATGCATGCCTATCTTTTAACAGATTAGGCAAACACAGCTTGTATGTTTCCTGACAGCAGAATTAAACACTGCTCTTTTCCTCCTCCAGCTCCTCAATCCCTCAGATGGACATAGAGGTATCAAAGAAAAACTCTCATGGTGCAATAATGTTCAAAGAAAGTTTATTAAAACATGATCTAATACACGCACATAAAATGGTATGGAAGCAGGCTTATAGTGTAACAACCAATATCCAGATGACAAAGAGAGCCAGCAAAGGAATACAAGCAAGCCACTGGCCTCCCAGATCCCGGCAACTCTCATGGCTACAATTCAGCACAGACACTGACTTAGCGAAGCTGCCATTGTTAGAATCCACTCCTTCGCGTTTTGTCTTTCAATTACTTTTTTAGGGGTGCCTCAAGTTGCCGAGATCTGAGCAGCTGGTAGCTTGCCTTTTTCCTTTGCCTATAAAAAAAAACAGATAAAAGCATCCTAAAACCCCAAATGCTATATCACCAGTCCTTCATCAATAGTTTCAACTAACAGGGAGCTCAAACTGAGCTCTGTGTTGCACAGAGCTAAGTAAGTTTACATGAATAATGTATGACATATGCACAACAATACAGATATAATGGGTTTAGTACAAATTTAAACAAGGTGCAAAAGATGGAAGTACCCTACAATACTTAGGCCCAGTAATGAACGGGGCTAAAATTCATATATAAGAAAACCAGACTTGTGAATAAAGGAGAGACGATGCATCCCAGATCAGTCTGCAGTGCTAAAGAATCAAGCTAGGAATTGGTGCTAGAACGATCTATGATGGCTGCTTTATCTGGAGTCATTGTTTTTCTTTGGGGGTTTTAAGTGGTTGCAAAGGTAGACTAAAAAAAACCCTTCTGTGGGCAGCTCCCCCTGTACCCCCCATACTTACCTGAGCCCCGTCTCAATCCAGCGCTGAGCCAGAGAGCAGGGGCTCTCTTCGCTCTCCCCCTCATCACAGGGAAGATTGATAGCAGCGGGAGCCATTGTCTTCTGCTACTGTCAGTCAAATCCTATGTTGCGGGAGTAAGCCGCACTGTCTGTGTCTTTAAATGCAGACAATGCGACTTGGGATCGAGGCCGCAGAAGCGCCACAATGGGAAGCAGCTTCCTATGAAGGCACACCGAGAAGAGGGGGAGCCAGAAGTGCTGGCGGGGGACCCGAGAAGAGGAGGATTGGGACTGCTTTGTGCAAAACCTTTGCACACAGCAGGTAAGTATAAGATGATGATTATTAAAAAAAGAAAAAAAAAAGTTGGTTTACAATTACTTTAAAGCCTTATAGTCTGGGCCCCCTGTCTGCACTTGCAGTATTGCTGTTTCTTGTGCTTCATATTCACAGCTTAATTTGAACAGTATAGACAAAAAAGTGAAAAGAAACAGGGATTTTTGTTAAACTATAGTGAGTCTACCCCTAGTTTTCTTTTTATTTCTTTTTATTATTATTTGTTTGTTATACTTTAATGCATTTCTGTACATGCAGTGTAATTTACTTAACTTTCAATAAAAATTAATTATGGGGAAAAAAAAAAGCTATAGCGAATCTTCTGACTCCCCTCATAATGAGTTGTGTACATTTCCTATAGTTTATTTGTTCACTTTAGTTAAAAATATCCCGAGATGGCTAGAACTTTATAAAATGGGTTCAGTTTATACATATGGAGGATGGTTTTTGTCATCCACTGTGCTGCCATAGGCACTTACATATTTATGTCATTCATTTAAAGAATAACTAAACCCAAAAACAAAAATGGAATGTATTGTGACTTACCAGTCCTTAGACAAGGTGGCTGCCTCAGTTGGCCCACATCTTTTGTTAGGCTAGAAATATTTTCAGCAAGTACAGAAAATGCCTACCTAGGGACAAGAAGTGTGGTAATCTCAGGATTACCTGGTGAAAGGAAGCCTAGTGGTAGCCCTCCAAAGTGGCATTTAAAGTGGTTGTAAATCCATGCTGGAGATGTCAGGGGCAGTCAGCTCCCACAACGTGTTGGATTGTCCATGTCCACCGCACTATCACAGTTCCACTATATAGTCGCTGATCGCCACCATTGATAGTGTATAAAAAAAAAATCCCAGTATATATACCATAGTTTGTATACACTATACCTTTCATGCAAACCAATTAATATATACTTTTTGAGATTTTTTTTTTTTTTTTTTTTTTTTTACCAAAGACATGTAGTAGAATACATTTTTGCCTAGAGTGATGAAGAAATTTGATTTTTTTTTCAATTTTTTTTATTGAATATGTTTTATAGCAGAAAGTAAAAATTATTGCTTTTTTAAAAAAAAATACAGTGGTGATCAAATACCACCAAAAGAAAGCTCCAATTGTGTGAAAAAAATTATACACATTTCATATGCATACAGTGTTACATGACCACGCAATTGCCAGCTAAAATAGTGCCAAATAGCAAAAAATTGCCTGGTAATGAAGGGGTCAAATCTTCTGGAGCTCAAGTGGTTAAAGACTTTACCTAGTTAAACCTAGTTTACCTAGGATGTGTGACATCTCAATAAAGTTCTTAAAAAAAAGAAGGAAACCGTGTGATCTGCAGAACTGAGTGCATCTTCACTGTGCTGAGCTCAGTCAGATCGCACTGCAATGCAGCGGTTGATGTGAACCAGCCCTAACAAGGGTTAATTCTCTATGGATGCAGATGGTGTAATTTTCCTCATTAGAAGGCTGAGGCTTTCTGTACATAAACGTGTAGGTATTCTTTAAGGGAGAGCAGTTGGGGGGGGGGCTTTGCAGCCGCAACAGACATTATAACCCCTGTAGCAATCAGCAGATGCTATCGCCTGCCGAGGGCTACTTATACAAGTGAATGGGGTAGCGCTGCAACCACCCTTTAACTATGCACAGCACTGTTGTCCGGTATTTAAGGATTTAAAGCAGGCAGTGAGGAGATGATGCGCTTCCTGGCTTCCTGTCTAATGCTGTCTGAGGATCGATCCAAATTCAGATCGTTCTTAAGAGAGTAAAGTAGGTGTAAACAGGATCTAATGCTGTCTGAGGATCGATCCAAATTCAGATTGTTCTTCAGAGAGTAAAGTAGGTGTAAACAGGATCTTACAGTTAGGATAAAAAGAAACACTCTTAATGGGATATTTAAAGTGGAAGTAAACTTCCATCGATTGTTTGTACCTATGGGTAAGCATTATTATAAACTTACCTATAAGTACTGTAAATATCTCCTAATACCGGTGCATTTTACTGCATATGCAGCCAATGACATCATCAGCGAATGCGCTCTGAAGGAATGGCCACCCGTGCCGTTTCTTCAAAGCCCTGTGCCATGATTGGCAGTTCCCGCGTGTGATGGCACGCAGCTCCGGCCAATCACACAGCCAGAGTCCGTGGACTCGGAAGGAAGACGGTCGAAGATGGATGCTGCCTCCAACGGTGACAACGAGGGCTTCATTTGCAGGTAAGTTTCACATAATGTGCTAGTATGTGATGTATACATTATGCCTTTACTTTGTAGGTCGGGGGAAAAAAAAGGGAAGCACTTCCTCTTTAATAGACCAAAAAGGAGCAAATAAGAGAAGTTTGTTGTTATGGTTTACATTTATAAAAATTGACAAAGTCATTAGGATCTTTGACCAAGCCTTTCCCTTTGTCTCCTCTCTTCCCCTAATCTCGTTGTCCTTTTCTACTTTTCTACTCCCTAACCAGTTTTCTTTTCCACTTCTTACTTTATATAAATATCAATTTTCCCACTAGCCAAACAAAACATCTCTTGCTATGAGCTGATAGGATATCACAGTGATGGCGAACCTTGGCACCCCAGATGTTTTGGAACTACATTTCCCATGATGCTCATGCACTCTGCAATGTAGTTGAGCATCATGGGAAATGTAGTTCCAAAACATCTGGGGTGCCAAAGTTCACCATCACTGGGCTATCGTCTGTTCTAGAAAGTTCCATAAACTTGGAATTGTATTCTTTCTGATATTTTCATATATTACTGTTATTGCAATTATCGGTGATTATTTGCTTTGCTGCTTTTCTTCTAATTATTGTTACATTCTTGCTGTGCTGCCTTATGTGTGCCTAACTTTGGTCAATGCAAAAGATACAGTCAACATAGCGTGACAAATTCTTGACAAACCTAAATAAACACTAACAAAGGTCCTAGCAAAACTCTATGTGCTGTATATCTTGCAAACAGCTCCTTTACCTCCATTTATCATCAGTAGCTGCATACAGATAAACTTACTTCCCAACTGTGTACAGTACCAGCATTTTCAGAGGGAGAGGTTGGCATTTACTTGCCATGAATGTCTCTGAGCACAGGTTTATTCTATTGTATAAATAGTAACTGATCTCTGGCCAGACAACTAAATACATACAGTAATTGAAATATATGCATGGGAAATTTTGTACCTGCCAAAATAATAATTTTTTTCCCCCAGCCAGTTCTGCGGTATACACACTGACATCAGAGTTAAGCCAGTAATCAGATTTTTTTCTGCTGTGGTTAGGCAATACAGCCTGGTCACCTGTATGCATATTCTGAACAAGCAATAAAACACTTAAAAGGAAACCATCATTCACCTTTTATAGCTATAAACATTATTGAGCAATTGTCAAAATTCACGATAGAGGCACTGAAATTACATCTCCTTTACTTTCTGTGAAAACAGAATGCTGTAGCTTTTTAGCCCTCTAATGGAAACGCACACAATCCTGTGCAGTAACCTGTTAGACACTTACTGAAATCAGCTTTAGAGTCTCTGCTGTGATCCTTAACCACTTCAGCCCCGGAAGATTTGGCGGCTCAATGACCAGAGCACTTTTTACAATTTGGCACTGCTCTGCTTTAACTGGTAATTGCGCGGTCATGCAATGTTGTACGAAAACAAAATTCACAGCATAGCTCTGCAAGTATCTTCATTCTTCTGCCTATGTGGAGGGGGGTGTGTGCCTTTCCTCCAATCAGCTGTCACACAGTGTATGCAAAGACTCCCCTCCTCCTGCTGGAACAGGAAGAACACGTTTTAACACAATGATCACTTTCTAAAGAATACTGCAAGCTGAAGATACCAGATATACATTTAAAACTTATGTAGGGAGATTTGAGGCTGTTCACTTCACTAGTTATATGTGAGGGTTTAAGACTTTAAGACCTCTTTCACACTGGGGCTGCAGCCGCGGTAAAGCGCTGCTCATTTTACCGGCACTTCACCGATGTTTCGGACGCTAACGAGGCGCTTTTAACACCAAAAAAAGGGTTAAAAACTCCAGTTTTGCGGCGCTTTCAAAGCACTTTGAAAGCGCTGCCCATTCATTCCAGTGTGCAGGGGTGTTTTGGGAGCACTGTATACAGTGCTCCCAACCTACTCCAGAGATGCTGCTTGCAGGACTTTTTTTTCCGTCCCGCAGGTGCACCGCCCCAGCGTGAAAAGTTACTCTGGAATGAATGAGAGGCGGTTTTCAGGCGCTTAACAGAGTCTATTTCTAGCGCTAAAGCGCCTGAAAACCGCCCCAGTGTGAAAGGGGTCTTAGGATAAATCACTTCACAGTACAAGCATTTAGAGAAGTCAGCGATGGCTTGTAGTTTCTGTCAGCCTCACCTCCATCAACATTGCTCTTACTGGCTCTTGCCTCAGGCAAGTTCTAGGTGCTAGAAACAGGTGATCAATATGAAAGCAACCTTCTGCTTGCCAGTTGTGGTGTCGGGCTGCTGTGTGCCCTGTCCAACATTGTAGCTAGTGGTATACGGCATCTAGGAAGACCGCCCAAAGTGCTACATGTACTGTATGTAATACCAAAATTGCAGCACTGCAAATATACTAATTAATACATCACTCATCATATACTATATCTTAAATTATACAGTATATATACAGTGGGGACGGAAAGTATTCAGACCCCCTAAAATTTTTCACTCTTTGTTATATTGCAGCCATTTGCCATTTTCCTTATTAAATTAATGTACACACAGCACCCCATATTGACAAAAAACACAGAATTGTTGACATTTTTGCAGATTTATTAAAAAAGAAAAACTGAAATATCACATGGTCCTAAGTATTCAGACCCTTTGCTCAGTATTTAGTAGAAGCACCCTTTTGATCTAATACAGCCATGAGTCTTTTTGGGAAAGATGCAACAAGTTTTTCACACCTGGATTTGGGGATCCTCTGCCATTCCTATTTGCAGATCCTCTCCAGTTCTGTCAGGTTGGATGGTAAACGTTGGTGGACAGCCATTTTTAGGTCTCTCCAGAGATGCTCAATTGGGTTTAAGTCAGGGCTCTGGCTGGGCCATTCAAGAAAAGTCACGGAGTTGTTGTGAAGCCACTCCTTCGTTATTTTAGCGGTGTGCTTAGGGTCATTGTCTTGTTGGAAGGTAAACCTTCAGCCCAGTCTGAGGTCCAGAGCACTCTGGAGAAGGTTTTCGTCCAGGATATTCCTGTACTTGGCCGCATTCATCTTTCCCTTGATTGCAACCAGTCGTCCTGTCCCTTCAGCTGAAAAACATCCCCACAGCATGATGCTGCCACCACCATGCTTCACTGTTGGACAGGTGATGAGGAGTGCCTGGTTTTCTCCACACATACTGCTTAGAATTAAGGCCATAAAGTTCTATCTTGGTCTCATCAGACCAGAGAACCTTATTTCACACCACTTTGGAGTCCTTCAGGTGTTTTTTAACAAACTCCATGCGGGCTTTCATGTGTCTTGCACTGAGGAGAGGCTTCCGTCGGGCCACTCTGCCATAAAGCCCCGACAGGTGGAGGGCTGCAGTGATGGTTGACTTTCTACAACTTTCTTCCATCTCCTGACTGCATCTCTGGAGCTCAGCCACAGTGATCTTTGGGTTCTTCCTTACCTCTCTCACCAAGGCTCTTCTCCCCCGATAGCTTAGTTTGGCCGGACGACCAGCTCTAGGAAGGGTTATGGTGGCCACTGTGCTCTTAGGAACCTTAAGTGCAGCAGAAATATTTTGTAACCTTGGCCAGATCTGTGCCTTGCCACAATTCTGTCTCTGAGCTCTTCAGGCAGCTCCTTTGACCTCATGATTCTCATTTGCTCTGACATGCACTGTGAGCTGTAAGGTCTTATATAGACAGGTGTGTGGCTTTCCTAATCAAGTTCAATCAGTATAATCAAACACAGCTGGACTCAAATGAAGGTGTAGAACCATCTCAAGGATGATCAGAAGAAATGGACAGCACCTGAGTTTAATATATGAGTGTCACAGCAAAGGGTCTGAATACTTAGGACCATGTGATATTTCAGTTTTTCTATTTTAATAAATCTGCAAAAATGTCAACAATTCTGTGTTTTTCTGTCAATATGGGGTGCTGTGTGTACATTAATGAGGAAAAAAATGAACATAAATGATTTTAGCAAATGGCTGCAGTATAACAAAGAGTGAAAAATTTAAGGGGGTCTGAATACTTTCCGTTCCCACTGTGTGTATATATATATATATATATATATATATATATATATATATATATATATATATATATATATATATATATATATATATATATATATATATATATATACATATACATATACATATACATATATATATATATATATATATATATATATATATATATATATATATATATGTGTGTTTGTATTACATACATAGTCTGTGGTATGTGGGAACATATCACATTGCTAGCAGCAGTGGTGGTTATTTAGGGATATTGTATGAGATTGAGCAGGGTTTTATTTTTTTCACAAAGTACTACATGTACTTTGTACAAAAAAGTAGTAATTTCCCCCCGTCACTATTGCTGCTCTGTCTCCTCCACTTTCTTGGGCAGTGCAAGAGAAAGCACTTTATCTCCCCCCCCCCTCACTGAAAACTCCCTGCTGCTCCTATCCCCATTCTGCAGGACTGATCCCCCGTGTCACCCCAGAGCACTGCTGACTTCTTCTCCTCACCCTGCCCTTTCAGCACACGGGATCATTTTCAGGATGGAGCGTGTAGGGGGAAGGAGGGTTGATATATTTATTAGGCACTTCCTTTCCTGAATGAACACGGTGAGTGATTGATTGGTACCAGATTGCTTTCTGTTCATTCATTCATTCATTCATTCAGTACAGAGAAGGTGGTTGAGGGTCTTATTTCTCAATCCCTTTCTTTGTCCCAAAAGCAACACATCAGGGGTTTGTTTAGACCCTTGATGTTTTACCAAAGCCCCTCCCACCAGTAGTGCCATTTAAATTTTTTTTTATTAAAATGAAAAAAAAAAATATTATATTGAAGGGCTTGTTCACATGGGTGTACTACACCGTACACCTGTGCGGACAGTCTTATTCATGTCAGTTGGGATTCAGTGGCTGCATGGACTCAGCCGCTGCTCCTAATCTGACAGCCATGTGGGTGCACATCCCCGATTGCTCACTGTCCCTGTTTGGGCCATGCAACCAACCAGCACGGCTGTCAGAATGGGAGCAATGGCTGTATCTGTGCAGCCTCTGTGTCTCAATGAATGACATGAATGGGAGTGCCTGCACAATGATGCACGGATGCATGCTTGTGCGGGCAAACACGGCTCTTGCACAGGCGTACACTATAGTATGCCTGAGTAAATGGGTCCTAAGGTCTCATTCATACGGGTACTCTGACCCATACAGCATGATGAACAGTTTGTTTACGCAGCTGGAGTCTCATGCAGGCAGCCTATGCTACTCTATAGGGACCAAGCAGCTGTACAAAGACAGCCACAGGTCTGCTGGCAATGGGTATTCTTTACGGAGACATTTGGGGTATAATAGCCTTCCTGGCTGTACTGGCCAGTGAATGGAAGATCTGAAACCAGAAGTGACAAAATCATTGCCGCTTCCAGTTTTATTTAGTATAGAGGAGTTTGAGGCATGGGTGTGCCTCGGTCTCCCGCCCTGCTCTCCATTCTGAAGGCCCATTTGTGTAATTTTGGGCTCCCGGTAAGAGTGGGATAGGCCAGGAACCACACGAGGGCGGGCACACTGCAGCCCACTTTGTGAAAGTGATTGGCGGCTATACAGCCGCCGCATCACTTTCCCATCAGCTTGTGATTAATGGTTCACTCTTTGGGTGTACATAATAGGTCGAAAGTAGGTCCAAAACTAGATAAAGCAGTATTAGCAGTAAGCGGCCACATGTATGCTTCTATAGGGAATGGTTTAGCGTGCTCCCATTACAGTAACTAAAATGATGCGTACTCCTGATGCATACTTGTGATCAGGAACTTCCAGTTATGTGACCACATGACCAGAATGCCCACCTCTGCCTCCAAAGATTTGGATTACAGTAAAGAGGCAGGGGGCGGCTTGCAGGGGTTAACAGATTTGTGTATTGAGATCAATTAATGTTTGTGAGTTCTCACATAGGGTCTACTTATGACTCATTTAAACACCTCCAGCCATTAGGACGTACCTGTATGTCCTTGAGTGAAAGCAGTTATACCATGATCCTCAAAAGTTGTAGCCAGCAATGAGCTTTCATATAAAGGTGATATGAGCCGCTGCACAGATGCCTGATCACTTTTACAAGCCTGGGGTGAGGCCGGTTGCAGACAGAGGATAGGGAGGAACATCTATTCCTCCCCCGCCTCTGATCTTTAGACCCCTTTCAGGCAATTTAGCGATAAAAATAGCACCTGAAAAATGCCTCAACTGCAGTCCCAGTGTGAAAGCCCGAGTGCTTTCACACTGGGGTGCTATGCTGGCAGGACGTTAAAAAAAAGTCCTGCAAGCAGCATCTTTGGGACGCTTTAGGAGCGGTGTATACATCGCTCCTAAAGCATCCCTGCCCATTGAAATCAATGGGCAGCGCCGCAAAAGCGCCTCGCCAGCGGCGCTTTGCGGGCGCTTTTAACCCTTTATTCAGCCGCTAGTGGGGGTTAAAAGCACCCCGCTAGCGGCCAAAAAGCGTCTCTAAAACTACTGTAAAGCGCCGCTAAAACTAGCGCGCTTTTATTTTAAAGCGATGAGGGATTCATCACTTCTGGTTTTTGTTTACTGGCTGTTAATGGCCAGGCAAGCATCTGATCAAATCGATCTTCGTTTGATCAGATGCTTTGGAGGGCAGAGAAGGGATCAGAGGTTTTATACATCCCTGATCTCTTAATAAAGAGTACCTGTCACTGCCCCAGCTATCTCAAGGGATGTTGTTCATCCCTTGTGATAGCAATTAAAATACATTAAAAAAACGAAATTAAAGAAACCATGCAGAATAATAAATAAATGTAAATAAAATCCATAATAAAAAAAAAAAAGTAAAGCTCCGCCATTCCCCCCATGCTCACACGTAAATATGAATGCACACGTAGGTCTCACGTGCATATGTAAATGGTGATTGTACACATGTGAGGTATCGCTGCAAAAATGCATCCAGCAGCGATCACTGCAGGTACTCGCTGGCTGGGCAGACAACCATGGATAGCTGCAGTATTCATTGAAATGTACTGGGTTTGGTGGCCGCAGGTAGCCGCTCACAGGTATCTGAAACAGTCGCAGGAATTAGAAGATTCCTGCCTCTGTCATTCACACCACTTAAAAAAAAATATTTAGTGTTTCCTTACTCTTTGTGTTTCTATATTTATTTTCTAGTGTATTTATTTTCTTGCAGATATGTGACCTTATTTTGAAAGGATCACAAGTATTGATTCAAGAGGGATTAAAGAATGGGCTACTCCGTGCCTACACACAGAATGAAGAGGAAAATTGTAAAGTGATTTCAGAGGTTTGTGTAAGAAGCAGTAACCTGGCTGAACTCTGCAATATGACTAAGGAGCTGTCTACATTGGGTGTCTACGAACACATTGTGAACATCATTGGTAGTGACCAGCAATCACCTGAAAGCATGGACTGGCTATCACACATTACAGAGAACAGGTCAGAATGGCCACAAGTCATTCAACTTCTGGGAGAGAAATATCTCATACCACCCAAAACTAGCTTCCTTTTATCAGACATTTCCTGCATGGAACCCCTTCTACATTGTAAGTACTTCTGATGCTTCTGTTAATGACTCTTCTGATTTGAATTATTTCACCTTACTGGTGTGTTCATACCTGTGGCAGGCCTTAGTTCACTGAAGCTTTTTGGAGGAAGGTATAGAAACAATATTGCTGCCTCCTTGATGCTTTTTTTGGCATCTGAACAAGGATTTTCTATGTGAATACCCTGCTGCAACTGCGAGCCAAGTGTTTAGCTTGAGGTTGCTGCGTGGCCCCATTTACTTAAAAGGGCTATGTTGGGCAGTGGTACTGCCCACCCAACGTGGCATGGAGTATAACATGTGCTGTGGCGTGTGTTACCCCAAGCAGCTGCATATTATTTTTTAGTTGGGTGGTAAAACCACTGCTCATCGCTGTTTTTGACGCCCAAGTTTATGAGGCCTGTGGATAGATTTCGGATTGTGCTGCCTGTTAAATGCATGAAAATAGATTACATGGCTAAATGATGGTGATCATCTGACCTAGGCAGTAAGGGGAGAGGAAGCACAGCTCCCTGGTTACTGCCTTTGAGCTAAAAAGAATTCTCCATCCTCGCAGCCCAACAGTGGTGTGCCAAACCAAGTCTGGTCAGAAGTGGTGGTACCTATAATTGTAAGTAATTAAAAATATGTTCCAAGCCACTCACTTGACAGCATGTTCAGCATTATAACTACTGTTCTGAGCAGCTGTAATTCTATGCACTATTCAGCAGCTGTGTGTGGATGCATACTGAACCTGAAAGTGAAAAAATAGGATTTTTTAAATACAGCTTACCTGTAAAATCCTTTTCTTGGGAATACATCACGGGACACAGAGACTTTATAACTACGTAGTGGGTTAGGTAGTCACCATCAGGTGATTAGACACTGGCAAGCCTAATTACAAGGCGAGTTCCTCCCCTATATAACCCCTCCCATATGGAGAGTACCTCAGTTTTGTAGCAAAGCAGTAAGTGTCCCAACGTCTAATCCCGAAGAGGGGCGGGAGCTCTGTCCCGTGATGTATTCCCAAGAAAAGGATTTTACAGATAAGCTGTATTTAAAAAATCCTATTTTCTTGTTCATACATCACAGGACACAGAGACTTGATAATTACTTAGTGGGATGTCCTATAGCAATGCCCAAATTGAGGGGAGGGAGACACAGATGAGAAAAAAAACCATAGACCGCCAACGGACTAGAGGAACTATACTGCTACCTGCAGCACACTGCGCCCGAAGGCGGCATCCTCATGCCCTCTTGCATCCACCTGATAGAATCTAGTGAATGTATGGACTGAAGACCAAGTTGCAGCCTTGCAGATCTGAGCCATGGAGGCCTGTTGATGCCCATGAAGCACTAACTGCTCTAGTAGAATACGCTTTAACCGCTTCCCGACCGCCTCACGCACATGTACTGCGGCAGAAGGGCACGTACAGGCAGATTAAGAGGCGGCTTGCGGGCACGTGATCGCGGGTCCCGCAGACACGATGTCCTCAGGGATACCCGCGATCGTCTCACGGTGAGGAAGAACTGGGAGATGCTAATGTAAACAAGCATCTCCCCTTTCTGCCTAATGACACCTGTAATCAGGAGCGGTGATCAGTGTAGTGTCACACACAGCCCCTCCCCCCACAGTTAGAATCACTAGGACACACTTAACCCCTACAGCGCCACCTAGTGGCTAACCCCTTCACTGCCAGTCACATTTACACAGTAATCAATGCATTTTTAATCACACTGATTGCTGTATAACTATGAATGGTCCCAAAATCACGCCAAAATTGTCTGACGTGTCCACCATAATGTTGCAGTCACAATAAAAATCGCTGATCGCCGCCATTACTAGTAAAAAAAAAAAAAATCAATAAAAATGCCATAAAACTATCCCCTATTTTGTAGACGCTATAACTTTTGTGCAAACCAATCAATAAACGCTTATTGCGACTTTTGTTTTACTAAAAATATGTAGAAGAATACATATTGGCCTAAACTGAAGAAAAACATTTTTTTTTTAATATATTTTTTGGGGATATTTATTATAGCAAAAAGTAAAAAATAATGCGTTTTTTTCAAAATTGTCGCTATTTTTTGTTTATAGCACAAAAATAAAAACCGCAGATGTGATCAAATACCACCAAAAGAAAGCTCTATTTGTGGGAAAAAAGGACGTCAATTTTGTTTGGGAGCCACGTCTGCGCAATTGTCAGTTAAAATGATGCAGTGCCGAATCGCAAAAAGGGCTCTGGTCTTTGGCCAGCCAAATGGTCCGGGGCTTAAGTGGTTAACCTGAAAAGGAGGAACTTTCTTCTTTACACCATAAGCCTGAATAATAACCTGTCGAATCCAAATAGAGATAGTGGATTTCGATGCTGCCTGGCCCTTTTTGGGGCCCTCTGACAGAATAAAGAGATAATCAGTCTTTCGTATCTGAGCGGTTGCCTGCAGATAGATACTTACAAAGAAAAAATTGTGCGCTTGCATTAGATATTTAAATCTATATTACTACATGATTATCATAAGTAGATAAACAAATAAATAAAAAATAAATAAAAAACACCATCAAAGTTAATTGTGAGTGATTTAGAAAGTCGCTATGCTACAGAGCAAACAGCGACATGTAAGTCAAATACTAATATTGACCATTGCCATTTGACTTACATGTCGCTGTTTGCTCTGTTTGCACTGATTGGTAGCTGCCTGGGCATTGATTGGCAGCTGCCTTTGCACTGATTAGTATGTCCCTGGGGGTCTAGGGGGCATACCTGGTGGTCCAGTGTGACTGGCTTCCCCTGGGCGGCTTCCCTGGTGGTCGTGGGCGGCTTCCATGGTGGTCCTGGGTAGGATCTGAGGGGGGGCTGTGCTGATAAACAATCAGCACAGACCCCCCCGTCAGGAGAGCAGCCGATCGGCTCTCCTCTACTCGCGTCTGTCAGACGCGAGTGAGGAAAAGCCGATCACCAGCTCTTCCTATTTACATCGTGATCAGCTGTGATTGGACACGGCTGATCACGTGGTAAAGAGTCTCAGTCAGAGACTCTTTACCTAGATCGGTGCTGCGGGGTGTCAGACTGACACCCCGCAACAACGATTGCCGCGATGCGCGCCCCCGGGGGCGCGCAGCAGCTCAATATCCTGCGGACGTCATATGACGTCCAGTCAGGATTTTGAAACCACTTTGCCGCCGTCATTCTGCTATATAGCGGGCGGCAAGTGGTTAAAATGTGGGTCTCAACTGCCAAACCATCAAATTTAGACTTTGTAAGGATGGAATATTGGACCCTGTGAGAGTAGATCTGGGCGGAGCGGAAGAACCCAAGGTCTTCCCTCTGCCATCTTTATGATCTCTGCATACCAAGGTCGCCTGGGCCAAGCCGGAGCCACCAGAATTACCGGCTTTCCTTCCCTTTTGACCCTCTGAAGGAATCGTGGGATCAGCGGAACTGGAGGGAACACATAGATCAGAGAGTATTGATCCCATGGAATCGTTAAGGCATCTGACCCTTGTGCTAGCGGATCCTTTGTTCTTGACCCAAAGTTGTCCAGTTTCTTGTTGAGTCTGGAGGCCAACAGGTTCACATCCGGGGTACCCCATTTTCGACATATGGCCTGAAATATGTTGGGGTGTAGAGACCATTCTCCTGGGCACAGCTGGTGGCAACTTAGGAAATCCGCCTGCCAATTTTCTACCCCTGGGATGAAGACCGTAGACAGGCAAGGAACATGTCTCTCTGCCCATGAAAAAATGTGATTCACCTCTTTTTGGGCATCCAGACTCTTGGTGCCCTCTTGGTGATTGACATATGCCACAACCGTAGCATTGTCGGACTGTATCCGGACAGGACAACCCTGCAACCTGCAAGTCCAGACCTTGAGGGCTAGCCGAATTGCCCGTATCTCTAGAATGTTGATAGGCAAGAGCCTTGGGTAGAAGCTTCTTCCAGAACCGCTCCCCAGCCTATCAGGCTGGCATCTGTGGTTACCACTTTCCAAGTAACTGGAACAAAAGATTTTCCTTTTAGCAGATTCTTGGTCAGCAGCCACCAATTGAGGCTCTGGCGTACTCAAGGAGACAGGCACATTGGGAGATCCAACGCTTGTACCCTTTCGCTCCAGGCAGAGAGGATGCTGCTCTGCAAAGGCCTTGAGTGAAACTGAGCGTAAAGGACAGCCTCGAAAGAGGCCACCATCTTTCCTAATAGTCTCATATATAGCCGAATGGAGGGATTCTTCCTTGCCATGTCTACCCGGACCAAATCTTATATGGTTTTGGCCTTTGACCCGGGTAAAAATACTCTGCTTTAGACTGTGTCTGTGACCATGCCCAGATGCTTCAGCCTTTTTAGGGGCTTTAGGGAAGATTTTTCTAGATTGAGGACCCAGCCTAGGTACTGTAAGTACTCTACTCTACTGTGCTGAGCACACTGCGGTCTAAGTGTGCTACAGACTGTTCTACAAGAAGCAAATCGTCTAGATAAGCTGTCACTGTTATGCCCCGAGCCCTTAGTTTTGCCAAGGGCGGGGCTAGAATTTTTGTGAACGCTCAAGGTGCTGTAGCAAGACCGAAAGTTAGGGCCACAAATTGGAAGTGGCGCTGATCCACCGCAAACCTCAGGAATCTTTGGTGAGCGGGAAATATTGGCACATTCTCCCCCCTGAAGTGTGGAAACTACCGAGCGAATAGATTCCATGTGGAAAGAACGAATGTCTAAAAACTGATTCGGGTCTTTTAGATCTAGAATAGGTCTGACATCCCCATTTGGTATTGGAACCATAAAGAGGTTTGAGTAGAACCCTGAGCCTTGCTCCTCTGGGGTCACCTCTATAATCGCCCCTTGGGATAGTAGACGTTCTAAGGCCAGAAACAAGGGTCTTCTTTTTTCTGGATCCTTGGAGACTCTTGACCTTGGAAAACGAGAAGGCGGGAACTCCCGGAACTCCAGCTTGTAGCCCAGAGACACCGCGGAGGTTACCCATCTGTCCTGAATCTATTCCCACCAGGTGCCTGCAAACTGCAGCAGCCTTCCCCCCCACTCGGCCAAGCGTTGGCGCCCCTTCATAGGGAGGTTTTGGGGTTCTGCTTAACAGATCTTGAACCCCAAGATGACTTTTGCCCTTGGGCTTGGCCTTGGACCTTTCCCCTAGTTTTGGATTGGGGAGGCCGTCGCCACTGCCTGGAGGACGAGGCTCCAGGGGCTGGGGACAGAGAACGTCTAAATGTGGGACGTTTACTCTTTCTTTTGACCTGTAACAATGTGGTTTTTACCCCCGGTAATCTTCTGGATGTATTTGTCCAGGTCATCCCCAAACAGGCATTCCCCATAAAACGGGAACGCAGTCAAATATCTTTTGCACGAAGCTTCAGCTGCCCAATGCTTAAGCCAAAGGTCCCTGCGCATGTGTACGAGCAGGAGGGAAAGGCGGGATGCTTGCTGAACAGAATCCATAATGGCATCAACCGCAAAACATAAGGCCTTAGGAAGGTCTGCATAAACCTCACCCTCCTCAGCTCAGTGGGGAGGAGGTTAAGTACCTGCTTCATTTGTTCCTTGAGGAACTGGCACATGCCGATTGCTGCAACCGCAGGCTTGACCCCAGCGTCAACCATAGAAAAGGATGCTTTAAAGAAAGTTTCCAGCTTCTTATCAGTTGGATCCTTAAACCCCTGAGCATTGTCCACGGGACAGGTCAGGCTTTTATTCACACAAGAAATAGCCGCATCTATTGCTGGCACCTCCCATTTTTTGGTGAATTTTTCCTCCACCGGATAAAGCACAGAAAACCTCTTAGGAGGAGAAAATATTTTATCTGGGTGATCCCAGTCATCATACAACAACTTCTCCATTAAGGGATGAATTGGGAAGGTATATGCATCCTGTGGGGATTTCCGGGATCCCAGGGAGGAAACAGAGGATTTGGCAGCCTCAGCAGAGGGCAATCTATATGTGGTACGAACCAACTCAGTAAAGTATTGCACCTGTGCTTTGAGGGCCTGGGAGGCAAAAGAGATCTTCTCCTCTTTCCCTGAATCGTCCGACTGCTCATGATCCCCACCCCCAGATAGGGATATCTCATCATCAGAATGCTCATCCGATAGGGAACCTAAAGCAGAGCGAGGGGATCTACCCCTTTTTCTGCAACTCTTTAAGGAAGCTGTGATAAAAGTAGTAATCCTTCCTTCCAAACCATCCAAATGCATCCTTCATATTGTCTTCAATGACATATACAGGGACTGTAACATTGGGAGAGGCTGCAAAGCCTGACAGGGGCACAGACTCATCCTGTGAGGCTGCTTCCAGTCTTTCGGGGGGGGTGGAATTCTGCAGGCATGTCCAGAACCCCTAGAAGTAGGCGATGATCTTTTAGTTAACAACAAAACCTGGGGAATGCCCAGGAAAAAATTCCAAGCCTACTTACCACCAGCTCGCAGACAACCAATTGACCTGTCTAACAGTATGCGTTAAAAACGGGTTCAGTCCGCACGCATTTGCATGCGTAAGCCACAGAGCCACGTCACGGCACCCTGTAATCTGTGGTCCTAACACTAAAATTTGGGTGTCCCCACAGTGGAGGCACATGCATTCTAATGGATAAGTGAGGGCAGGTGGACTGAAGGGAGCCCACCCCTTCTTAAAGGTACAGGACACACCAAACACCCAGTAGGTAGCGCAATGGCTGGTGCGTTACTGGACCAATACACACACCCACGTGATTGCAAAAATCTTGCCACCACCCTCACTTATAGCTGGCTATCGCAGTAAGAGGCATTGGAAGGCCACAAACAGATAACAAAACCTGGGGAATGCCCGGGAAAAAATTCCAAGCCTACTTACCACCAGCTCGCAGACAACCAATTGACCTGTCTAACAATATGCGTTAAAAACAGGGGGTCGGGGCGTGGCTGGATAGAGACGTGTTTGCTTGAGCTCCTGGCCGTCTCCTACCTACCCCGGCTATTTCAGCTAGATTCAACGCAGCATGTAGTCCTCAAGAAAGAAGGCAGCAAAGAGGAACACTAAGCCCACAAGATCAACTCCTCCAGCCCCACCAACAAGTGAAATTAGGCGACTGTTCCTACTCTCTCAGCTGCCCTCGCCGGACTCTAAAATGGCGGACGCACGTGCAAGTATGTCGGAGAATCAGACAACAGCTAACACATTAACCCTGAGCTAGAACCTGGGATTCCGAGATCGCTCTTGGGCACACCATTGGACTTTCAGCCCGATCCTGGCAGCTCGTCACAGCCACTGTCTCCCCTATACTGAGCGGACTCTGAACTGTGTTCCCTGCTCCAGGCACTTCCCACAAAGGCAGATATTGTAGCCTTAATTGGCACTGTGGAAGCAGCGCACAGAAAGGAGATCACATCAGTGAAAGCGGAGATAAAGGGACTGACATCCAGACTGACCAAAGGTGAATCCAATATCACCACATTGGAAAATCCAGTTTCAGCACTGGAGGAATTGCAGGAAACTCACCTGGAGTCCCTGGTGGACCAGCAATTGCGCCAGGAAGTTATGGAGGACCGGAGCCGGAGGAATAACCTCCGGCTCCGAGGTCTGCCGGAAGCCACTGGAGCTGAAGACCTATCCGCCACAGCGCTCACCATCTTCTGCAGCATGGAGGGAGTGGAATTACCCACGCATGTGACGATCGACCGCATCCACAGAGCCCTGGGATCCAGACCAACAGACCCAGCGAGACCCAGAGATGTAATTTGTAAATTACATCACTACACACAGAAATCACATCATTAAGAAAGCATGGGAAGCTGGAGATCTGGAGTTTGATGGGGTTTACATCAAGATACTACCAGATCTCTCACGTGCCACACTGCATCGGCGAGCCATGCTCAAGCCGTTGCTAGACCTCGCCAGATGCCAAGATGCCACATACAGTTGGGGCTATCCTCTTTCTGTGACCTTTCGGGGGAACCAAAGATTTTTCACCCTCCGAACACCAGCATCGCTGCCAGCCCTGTTTGAATTCTTGGAAGCGGAGCCGATTGAAATACCCAACTGGCTTGCCCTCCTCTCTCGCTTCCCCAATCGCCAGCACCAACCAGCACAGAGAAGGGAAGACCCCCTGCCCAGGCATCAAAGGAGCCGCCGTCGACCAAGAGCACCATCATCGGAGGCAGCCCGGGAGTCGTGATACCCTGTGGATGTGAGTACTCTCCCTATAATGACTTACAGTTCAGTTTACTAACTAAGTTAATGTAGTTAAAATTACCACCTCCCTGAACTCCCCCATATCTGCTACTCCTAGAATTCGGTACTGCCGGATCAATAGCTTATTAGCCAAGATCTAGAAGAACAGTTTTCACATAAGTTACATGTGCCCCTTACCTTCATGCGAACCTGGACCAGGCAGTAAGGGAAGTTGCGGCAAGTTTGACCTGAAAGTGAAACTTTGACATTTGTTCCCCCTTCCACCCCTTTTTTTTGTTTTTTTGTTTTTTTGTTTTTGATTCCAATGCAACATGCAGCAGAACCCATTGACGGGTCCCATCCTCTCTACATGCAGCCCGGATATGCATGTGACCCTGATCCCTTGTGCCCTCAATAACAGCACCTCACTCGGAACTCTTACAGGGCAACCCTCGGACACAATTTAAGTTCTCGATTGTTAGGAGGTGTAAATGAGAAGATATCACTTCGGCATGAGGTTACCTTGACCCATTCCCCTCCCCCCACACGCAACTCCAAAGGTTAAACGAAAGAGGGAAACTATAAGGAAACTGGTTAATGTTAAAATATAAAACTTGGAAATTGACTTTACCCGGCTCCTTGCTGAGAACTATAAGACAATGGGAATCCACTGATCTGCTGCCCTGAGACGGAGTTGCCGGCTATGCTCATTGAGGGGGCTGGGCGCTGCTGTCTCAGGGGGTAGAGTAAGGTGGTCAGGTAGGGTACAAGGTAGTAGAGTGACTCATAATTATTATACATACCTGATATTAACAAAGCCTACATATTGTGCAGAATAACATACGAACAAAGTTAGCCCAACTATGTAGCGTGGCCCGGGTAAGATGAAGGGGCGATACCATCGACTGATTGGGGCATTCCAGTGAAATGATAAATTATACACCGAATAAGAAAGAGGGGAGCGGGGTGGGACATTGTCCACAGGGGGAGGAACTTGTTGTCTTCTGTGTTTGAGTTGAGACTGTTCTTATAACATTATATATGTAGTCGGGGTGGGGGGGGGGAGGGTCGGGTGCTCATCTGTTGAGCCTCGTCCTTCCTCTCTCCCGAATAGGTTGGCATATCCCCTGGGGGGTGTAATCTATGCCCCCTGGGAATTATATGCTAATTCCGTGAATTAAAACGGAAATAGGGCCTTAAGCCCGAACTATTTTGCTCTTTTTAGATTTCTCTCTTCTTACTACTCTCCTCCCCTTCTCTCTTTCCCTCTTACTTTCTAGACTTTGCTAACTCTTTAGATCCCTTTTAATCTCTCTTCCTTCTTTTTCCCTTTCATCCCCCCACAATGGCACTGGATAATATTAAAGTAATGTCTCTTAATGTCAAGGGACTAAATACACCGGAGAAAAGACGCATGCTCCTACATGACCTGAAAAAATCCCACACAGACATTGCCTTTATACAAGAGACACACTTCAAAACTGACAGACTGAACTACCTACAGAATAGATTTTATCCATTAACATACCACTCCACTAACCCGAATACTAAATCTAAGGGGGTATCAATTCTGATATCCAATAAAATCCCTTGGCAAACGCAAGACACTTTGATAGACCCTACGGGACGATACATCTTTCTCAGAGGGCTATTGGGAACCACACAAATCACGTTAGCAACTATCTACACCTCTAACGAAAACCAGACCTAAGTAAAGTAAGTAAACTACAGGATTTCACACTAGGACAACTGATACTCGGTGGAGACCTCAATGCCCCCCTGATACCTTCATCAGACACCTCAATTGGTACATCGTCTATTCCCCCGAGCCACCTTAAACACATATCCAGAGCTCTACACAAAGCACAACTAATGGACGTTTGGCGGCTTCAGCACTCTGGGGAACGTGACTACACGTTTTACTCCTTCCCACACAAAATCTACACCAGAATAGATTATTTTTTGATCCCACGCTCCCAATTACATGCAGTACGAGACACATCAATAGGTAACATCACGTGGTCAGACCATGCACCTGTATTCCTGACATACGCCCTGTCTGACGCGACATCACCCAGGCATTGCTTTTGGCGCCTAAATGAAAGTCTATTACAGACCCCAGAAGTGCTTGAGGAGGTAACAAAAGAACTAAACTTTTATTTTCAAACGAATGACCAACCTGATTGTGACCCGGGCATACTTTGGGAAGCACATAAACCCGTTATCCGGGGAATCCTTATTAAACATGGGGCCCGCATAAAAAGAGAAAGACAGAAACAACTTGCCCAATTGCTACAAAAACTAACAGTCACGGAAGCCAGACACAAACATGCTCCCTCCCCAGCTTCAGAGCTGGATCTCACGGTGATTAGAAAGCAAATCAATGATCTACTAATTTATAAAGCTAAAGCGGCATTACAGTTCTGCCGTAAGGCGAGTTATGAATCGGGAGACAAGTGCGGGAAACTCCTTGCGAGACAGGTTAGGGAACACAAACTTTCCTCGTATATCCCTCAGGTAGTCAAAAGCGATGGGCAAAAGGTAGTCCTCCCTGCAGAGATAACGCGGGAGTTTAGAGAGTTTTATTCTCACTTATACAATTTGCCATTACCCACGTCACCCCAGTCGGCCATAGAAGAATATATTACAGCATCTAATTTACCAGCCTTATCCCCTGATCTTCAAGAGGAACTAGATTCACCTATCTCCCTACTAGAATTACAACAAGCACTGGGCGCCATGAAACCAGGGAAAGCACCAGGCCCAGATGGGTTCACTACACAATATTACAGGACTTTGTTACCAATCTTGGGCCCACGTATGATTGACCTATTTAATGCAATAGACTCTGGCTCATTTTTTGCCAGAGACACGCTAGCAGCCCATATCTCTGTCATCCATAAAGAAGGAAAAGACCCCACGGCGTGCGGTAGCTACAGACCTATTTCGCTTTAAAATGTTGATCCTAAGCTAAATACAAAGATTCTAGCTACCCGGCTGGCTTATCACTTACAAAAACGTATTCACCTAGATCAGGTGGGATTCATTCCTTCAAGAGAGGCAAGGGACAGCACTACCAAAGTACTAAATCTTCTTCACGTAGCCCAGACCTCAAATACCCCATGTGTTTTCCTGAACACAGATGCGGAAAAGGCATTTGACCGGGTGAACTGGTCATTTATGTTCTCCGTTCTCAGGCATATCGGGTTAGGAGAGGTGATGCTGAGCCGAATAGCTGGAATCTACCACAACCCAACTGCTCCGGTTAAGGTGAACGGAGTACTGTCGGAACCATTCTCGATTATAAATGGAACTAGACAGGGTTGCCCATTGTCTCCCCTATTATTTGCCCTCTCCCTAGAACCTTTTCTTTCCACGGTAAAATTACACCCCGACATACAGGGGTTAACGATTAACAAAACGCAACACAAGGTTTCAGCTTACGTTGATCTGCTTTTTTCACTTACAAATCCTGCAGTATCCCTGCCAAACCTCCTCAAACAATTTGAGATCTTCGGCACTCTATCAAATTTGAAGATAAACTTCACGAAATCAGAGGCAATGAAAATAGCAATGCCATCGCAAATACTCCCATTAATGCAATCAGACTTCCGCTTTAAGTGGACAACAACGGCACTAAACTATTTAGGCACGAAAATTCCAGCTGATCTTTCTAGGACTTACGATCTTAACTTCCCTCCCCTATTAACGCAAACCAAAGTATTGCTAGATAAATGGCATACAAATCTTCATTCCTGGTTCGGCAGGTGCAATTTACTGAAGATGTGCATACTCCCAAAATTTTTGTATCTTTTTCAGGCCCTGCCGATCAAAATTCCAATTTCATATTTTAAACAAGTACAGACATTGTTTACGCGCTTTGTCTGGGCCCACAAAAAAACACGTATCCCCCGATCCCAACTGACCCTGCCAAAACACTATGGGGGCCTAGCACTGCCGGATGTCAAGAAATACTATCAAGCAGTACATCTGGGCAGAGTCATAGACTGGCATCGCCACAGCGAATGGAAACTATGGGCACAGATAGAACAAGACCAATCCCCCATCCCCATAAAGAGTGCACTTTGGTGTTGGGACTCCATATCATTTACATTAAAAACACACCCCCTGGTAGGGAATACCTTGAAACAATGTTCACAAGCCATATTACAAATACGACAAACGTCCAAGACGTCGCCCTTGACACCGATCTTAGGAAATCCCAAATTCTCCCCAGGCATAGCATCTACACAATTTCAGATTTTACGTGAATCCAGTCATATCAGCGCACGCCAGTTTGTGACAGAAGATAGATGGCCCACCATTGAGGAACTCATGAATCCCACAGGCCCATACCGACTAGCATTTTGGAATGCAGTACAAATACACCACTTCCTTCAGACCATGAAAGATCCCCAGGCGTATGCGAGGCAGCTAACCACATTTGAGGAGTATTGCTCAGACCTAGAATCACTCTCCCAAGTCCTCTCCAAAACATACAACTTGCTTAACACCCCCCCGAGCAACCAGAGCTATCTAGTGTACTAAAATGGGGGGTTGACTTAAAACGAACTTTCTCCATACCACAAATAAAAAACATGATAAACTTATCCCTCAAATCCTCAATATGCACCAAAATACAAGAGACGAATTATAAGGTATTAATGAGATGGTACATGACACCCAGCCGGCTCCACACCATTTTCCCGAATACATCAGAGTTTTGTTGGCGTTGCGGTGTGGACAAGGGAACGATTCTACGCATATTTTGGTCATGCCCCAAATTGGCAACCTTTTGGGCGACAGTCCGCACCATATCTCAAAAATTCACTGATTTTGTGATACCAGATGATCCAGCATTTTTTTTGCTACATGTTTCAACCATATCAATTAAAACCTACAAAAAGTCCATATTACGACACCTAGTGAATGCAGCAAAGTCATGCATCCCCTTACTTTGGAAGCAGCAGAACCCACCAACCATAGCGCTATGGTTGAAAAAAGTTGAAGACATAAACAAGATGGAGGACTTGATAATGACTGCGACAGACAGACAGGAAACATACAAGAAAACCTGGACTCATTGGAATTTATTCAAATACTCAGCAGAAGGCAAATCTTTCTTTAATACATAAACACTGCAAAGTACGTAAAACCACACATACAGGTTAACATAAAAATTGACATAGGTACACACCTATCCAGTTGCCACCCCTAGATCCCCTCTCCCTTCTCCAATTCCCTCTCTTTGTTTCTCTTTCTCTACTAACTTTACCTGATCTATCTATACTTTTTCTTCTCTCTTTTTGGGTATTCTTACACCTAATATACTCAATTAATGTTATAGACAATAGAGAACGAGCGTACAGCAGTATAGATGAAGACGGTGTGCTCATCCTATATTACAAATACCTACACCGTTAAGACAGCAAGAAATGTCTTTTGAGGAAACTGCGTACTACGAAAATGACAATGTATTGTATATACCAATTTACTACTACATATACTTGGAAGGCTGCGTCCTCCTTATAAGTGTAAGATACTGTAAGTGTCCACTCTTTCCTTTTCTTTTATAATTCCTGTTCACTTCTTAAAAAACCTTAATAAAGTTATATTTGGAAAAAAAAAAAACCAGGGGATCAGTCCGCATGCATTTGCAAACGCATGCGTAAGCCACAGAGCTCATGATCCCCACCCCCAGATAGGGATATCTCATCATCAGAATGCTCATCCAATAGGGCAGTGGTTCTCAACTCCAGTCCTTGGGACCCACCAACAGGCCAGATTTTAAGTATTACCTTGGGGAGTTGCAGACTAGAATACTGCAATCACTGAGCATCAAGTGATATCACCTGTGATGTATTTCAGCTATTTTGCAAACCTGGCCTGTTGGTGGGTCCTGAGGACTGGAGTTGAGAACCACTGCAATAGGGTACCTAAAGCAGAGGGAGGGGATCTACCCCTTTTTCTGCAACTCTTTAAGGAAGCTGTGATAAAAGTAGTAATCCTTCCTTCCAAACCATTCAAATGCATCTTTCATATTGTCTTCAGTGACATATACAGGGACTGTAACATTGGGAGAGGCTGCAAAGCCTGACAGGGGCACAGGCTCATCCTGTGAGGCTGCCTCCAGTCTTTCGGGGTGATGGAATTCTGCAGGCATGCCCAGAACCCCTAGAAGTAGGCGATGATCTTTTAGTGCCTCTTTTACCTCCCCCTGAAGCCCTCTTACGAGGAGACATAGTCCTAAGCTTTAAAGCAGAGGTACTGGTACAAATGCAATCACTGCTGTGCCCTGGTCTTACAATATAAACATTAGCTCAATTTGCACAACCTGATGCCGAGTAGGTGTCTTAGGTATGCCTAGATCCGAATCCACTGAGATGCTTACTGCCCACAGCTCTGTGTCCCACTGCTTATGGGGCGTACTGGGCTTTAAACATAGCCGCTTCGCGCCTGCACACTGGTACGCTGTGTACGCCGTACGTGCACGGGGCTGCAACCACGCCCCCCCTCCTTCCCTGCCAAAAATCACCGTAAAATCGCGCCCGCGTAGGACTGACATGGTGGCGTCCAGGGGTGAGGGGGGAGAAAGGGGGTTCCCTGAGAACTGCGCGGGACCCCCGGACAGCGTGGGATCCCCCCCCTTCTATATTATGTGGCAGAGCCTGCAGTGGAGGAGGTGAGCTGCTTATTAGACCAGCTTCACTGAGCGTGTATCCTGGATGGCATGTAAGTATACACCTGGTATGTGCTTACTCCCTCTAGTGGCGAAAACCAGGCAAGACATGCAACTACTCAAAAGAAGATAATCCACAATGTGTATACTTTAGGATTGTCTTCACTTACCTTATCCCCGCCGCAGGACTGCTGATAACAGACAGATCCAACCTTCACCCATCACAACGGGTAGTGTTGTGCAACCTACAGGGTTCTGGGTTCCTACTCACAGGATCCTCTTCCCTGAACCTGTAGAAGACTCTGTCAGAAAAACTTTTTACACAACTTAATTTGTGTACGAAAGCACTGGATGCCAGTGCCCAGTCCTCAAAGAGAAACATTACAGGCAATACCTTGTTTCTTCACTCACAAGGCCCGGGTACCATCCATCTTAGGCGTATATATTGGCCCAAGGTATGGATCCGGTTGTATAGCTCCTAGGCCCCCGCAGAGACCATCAAGCAGAGCTTTCTTCTTAGCACATCTTCTAGCGTGACCAACCACCTTAGACACTGGCAAAAAAATTGAGGTACTCTCCATATGGGAGGGGTTATATAGGGGAGGAACTCACCTTGTAATTAGGCTTGCCAGTGTCCAATCACCTGATGGTGACTATCTAACCCACTAAGTAATTATCAAGTCTCTGTGTCCCATGATGTATGAACAAGAAACATGCTTTTTAAAAAAGTTAAATTAATTCTTCCAGATTCTCATCTTGCTTGCATTGTTCTAGATGAATGTTTTGGTAATTATAAACACTGACAATACATCTCTTTAAATTTAAATTAATGTGTATAAATCGTTGAAACTTTTTCTTTTTGTTTCAGTCCATAGAAAGGCATCTGCATTGCTTTTTGTCAGTTGTGACAACAGATGACTAAAGAACATTGAACTCTTTTATTAATCTCTATGGATTATGATTCTTGCATTCTCTGGCAATCTTTAATAATATACTGTAAAACAAAATTGAAAAAAAAAATTTTAGAACAAGATGTTCTGCAGAATTTGTGTAGTTTCTTATTCTATATATGTGTCTCAATTCGTGGAAACATATGACTATTTAAAGCACCGTTAAACCATTATACAAAATAGTATAGTTGCACTATGCCTTTATTTTTCATAGAAATAATTTCTAAAGTTCTTTCCTGCTTGTCTCAGATCTGACTGCTCCTGTGTCTCTCTTGCAGCGTTTCTCTGAACTTCTGGATGGGGAGCATGCAGAAGGGACACCTGACCCTGGGACTACTTGTCCCATGATCCTGTGCACACCCATGGTACTGTTCAGTGAGGAGAATGCAGGAGTCAAGAACAGCTGTCAATCTACAGCTGGCGGTTGGGAAAAGAGTTTTGGTTTTGAGCAGCCTGTGCTGCCTTTATGCATCTCTGGCAGTCTCGGTTGTGAGCGTGCACATCAGGGTGATTCAAGGGACACCCCATTGGGCAGCAGAGCCACACTCAAAGAAAGGATTGATGTGTACAACTTATTCTACTTCATCTTCAGCAAAAAAGATAGCCAAGAGAAGGAAAACAATGATTGCATATAAAATTACTTTTTTCTAGATCTTCAAGAAGAATTAAAGGCAGGTTGAGTCACAAGCAAAGAGACATAATGTCAGGTTATAGGGTTAGTTTTGTTATATAGTGGTGTTAGCTACACACCGATCTTTAAGATTTTCAATTAGTTCCCAGCAGCTAAGTTGACCTGACTTTGCTGTACTACAGCAAAGCTACAAATCGAACAATTAAAAGTAAAGGCAGGAAAAAAAAGTGCACAGTACTTTATAAGCCATATTCTCTGGAGTAAACAAATGAATGATGAAGGTCTGTAGCAATGTATTGCAGGGTGGGAAGTGTTTATAAGCTGAAAGATTATTATGTACTTGATCCTGCAGCTTCCGCACAAATGGAGGGCATCCACGAACTAGAAAAGTGACAATGAAAAAATTGTGTTGCATTTATTAAGTAAAAACGAATTGGCAACTCACAAGTTTCCCACTTGGGACAAGTACCACCTCAGGCCATAGGTAGCCCACATACCATAGCCAGTGGCAGGGCTAGGAAGATGTGGGGGTGCAGGGATAGGTAGCACAACCCTGAAACACTGGGGCCAGAATTACAACATAATTCTCAGTACTGCACAAAGGATACTGCCACGAAAATTAAAATATAGGACAATGCGATTGAACACCTGAAACAGCCCATGATGGGCAGAAATAGTAACTGTTGTGAGCCTCCATTGCTGCTCAGCAACTACATGTAGAGAGTTCAATACTGGTTCTTCTATAGATATGTGAAGTCAGCGCTTCCTTCCTTCCATCCAAGTTTTATCCTGTGTTGAGCCCTCATGAAGGGGGAGTGGTGTTGCCCCCGAAACACATTGATTTGTTTTTTTGTTTCTTTTTTTCTACCAACAATTAAAATTACTTTGGACTCTTTTATCTGGTTTTGGTCTGGCCTTCCTCTGCATTTCTATAGTTTAAATTACTGTTGGGTGCCCATTGAGGGAATTGTTGCTGTGTGGGTGCTGCCTTGCCAGAACCATTAAACTTGTTTTCCTACGATTGCAAGTCTACAAGCTCCCAGCTTGTCTTTGAGTATCTTGCTTTGGATACCACCTCAGGGAGGAACTTCTCCACTGCAGCTTCCACTACATTGTTCCTTTTCTGTTGATTATTAATATTCTTGGATTTTATGGTAATTACTGAAAATAATTTTGTTATAGTGTGTGTCTGCGGGGAGAGGGGGGGGTTTGTATTAAAAATTCTTTAGACACACTCTGAGTGTCAAACGCACTATTTACACCACATTCCTTATCCTGTTTTAGTTTCTATCTTCAAATTATTCATAATTTTGACCTCCTCCCACCGACCACTGCATATAAATGGCCAGGTGGGCGTTTCCTCCTTCTGGGTGGACATTCCTGAATGTGTCCCCGGGCAACAAAGCTCGGCAGGAGGGCTCTGTGATTGGCCCTTATGATTACATGACAGCTGTGTCCAATCACAGCCGTCATGTAATGTAAACACAGCCATTGTAATGGCAATCAGATCTGCTTCTCCTCACACAGAGCCTGTCAGTGAGAAGGACAGCGGATCTGTGTGTTGCGAGTCGGGGATCAGTGAGTTTTGAGCTGTTTTTACTGCTTTTTACTCACTGATCAACCAGCTAGTGTCCCCAAACAGTGTCTTGTCACAGTGAAGACACCTGCTACATCTGGCGCACATCTGTCCACAATCATCTGCCACATCTGTCCACGATCATCTGCCACATCTGTCCACGATCATTACCACATCTTTCCGTGATCATCTGCAACATCTGTGATCATCTGGAGCACAACTGCCCTTGATCATCTGCCACGTCTGTCTGTGATTATAACATCTGGTGCACATCTGTGATCATCTGCCACATCTGGCGCACATCTGTCCGTGATCATCTGCCACATCTGTCCGTGATCATCTGCCACATCTGTCCGTGATCATCTGCCACATCCCAGTGATCACACAGTGATCATCTGTCGCACATCTGTCACATCCAGCATAATTTACACATTTCATTTCCTGAGTACCCATCGCTCTCTGACTCTGCATTGGAGGAACAGGAACAGCCTGTATAGCTGATATACTGTGGCGGTTAATGTGTGCACAGCATCTGTCAACAACCTTAAGGACCAATTTGGGGGCCTAAGAGAGGAGGTATCATTGCTGCGACAAAAATCTGGGAGCGGACAACTGCTGTGGAGAGTAAAGTGAGTGACATAGAAGACAAACGACCCCAATTGGCTCGGGAGGCTCACGCTGCAAATCAGCTGGCAAAAGAAACTAATAACAGGGTGGAAGACCTGGAGAATTGTCTACGCCAAAATAACATACGCATCGTAGGCCTGCCAGAGAAACTGGAAGGTAGAGATCCAACTACCTTTGTAGAAAGCTGGCTTATTAATTTTTTTGGCAAGGACGCTTTCACCCCCTTTTTTCACTGTTGAGAGGGCTCACCGCACTCCGGGCAGACGCCCGCCCCCTGGAGCCCCTCCCCCAAGGCCGATTTTGGCCCATCTTCTGCACTATAGAGACAGGGAGACTGTATTGTGCTGTGCGCTTTAATGTGCTACCATCCAATATGACACTAGGGTGTCCTTTTACCCTGACTTCTCTGTGGAGGTGCAGAGGAGTCGAGCTAAATTTGCTGATGTGAAAAGGCGCCTGAGGAATTTTCAACTAACATACGTAATGCTGTGCCCTGCAAATCTATGTGTTATTGTTGGAGGGCAGGTCCATTTCTTTGAATCTGTGAAAGAAGCTTCTGCATGGCTTGATCATAATGAGCAAGCCCTACAAAGTCGCCGGGAAAATGATGAGGGGGATTGATACTTATCATATTCTTTACAGTCTGGATAGCCAGTCCTGGCTTGCTTGGGACTCTACTTGGCTCATTTTCTCTGTTATATCAGCAAGTTCCTGTTATTCTGGGGGACATAATATAGCTAATTGGGCTATGAGCTACACTGCAAATTCATTACCAATGTTTCTTTTTCAATGTGAAAGCAGAGTGTCTGCGCATTTTTTAATAACTTTAAGACTGTATGGTCAGTCATGTTGACGGTCCTGCTTTTTGTTTTTTTTATTACTGTTACTTCCCTGTTATAGGATTTGCCTGGAACTTGAGCGACTCCCAATTTTTCACTCTATAATACTTGGAGCTGGGTTGTCTGTGGGATATTTCTTTCAGCCTGCCTGACCACACTATGCTCTGCTCTAGTTACTACCACTTAGTCAAGTGCCGACCTGCTAACTGCCACAGTGCCATGGGTGACATGCTCATATTTCCATTCATACCTACTACCTAACATGACTGAGGCCCCTGTGATATTGTGGAATGTTAGGGGCATACACACCCCTCTTCAATGCATGATGACGTTTACTTGCCTTTAAAAAAATTCCATCCTGCCATTTTTTTGCTTTCAGGAAATTCATTTGACTGGACTGTGGATATTTAGAACTGCCTACAATATTCTTGGGTGGGGCGGGCATACCATTCCACTCACACCTCGTTCTCCAGGGGTTAAGTGTTTTGGTACATGGTTCAGTGGACTTCCAGGAATATGACGCTAATATTGACTGTGAAGGACGTTTTGTGTTCTTGCATTGCCCCATTGGGTCCTTGCAGTGTATTTTGGCCTGTATATACATACCCCCACCTTTCACTCCGACAGTACTCTGACTTATGCTGTCATATCTGGAGGGGGGGCCGGACTTGCCATTGTTGATAGTCGGGGACTTTAACTGCTGGTTAAATCCTTATGTTGACAAAAACCCGATCCCACAAGCTCCCAATCCTTTACAGGGTACTCCTTTATTAAGGTTATTGAATGGGATGGGTTGGGTAGACATCTGGAGGCATAACAACCCTTTAGATAAACAATTTTCATGTTTTTCCAAGACCTATGGTACTTTATCCAGGATTGATTTGGCAGTGGGCAACCTGGCCATGCTCCCATACGTCTCTGGGGTCATGTATAAACTTTGCAGTGTATCAAATCATTTGCATGTGGTGGCTGTCCTTATAGTGTCCCCACCTTCTAAATTGTCCAGGCACCCTGGAAATTTAACGCCTTTTGGTTGATATTGTATTCCTCTTACCAGGAGATGTAGCGGAGCATGCGTGGGTTCTTTACTGACCGAGACTCTGCTGCTTCTTCTCTCTCTCAGTGGGATGCATTTAAAGGGTATCTGAGAGGCCTGCTTATTGCAGAAATCACCCAAGTGAAGCGACACTCATCAGGGATGAGGGAGGAGCTGGAGTCTCAGGTGCAAGTCCTAGAAGAGCAATATGTTCAGGACCCCTTTGACTCTGCTAGGGTGGTGTGACAGTCTGCTCAGTCTGCTTACGAGCACCTGTAATCCTCCTCGGCGGAGACATTTTTTTTCTTCTCTAAATTGGCATTCTTTGAGGAAGGGGAGAGCATTGGTCACCTTCTGGCTTGGATATCTAATTCTCAGCAACGCTCCACTGCTATTGAAGTGATTAGAGCTCAGACAGGCCACCTAGTGCACTCCCTGGATCAAGTTCTACAGGAGTTGGCAAGCTTTTATGAAACGCTATATCTACATCCTGTAGAGTATACTCAGGCAGAATTGGAAGATTATTTCAGTGGTATTGCATTCCCGTAACTTACTGTTGTTCAAAGGAGGGAATTAGATTCCCCGCTCACACTAGAGGAATTACAAACTGCAGTAAATGCATTCCCTTACTGTAAAGCCCCTGGGGAGGATGGCCTTCCCATGGGAAAATAGAAACAAGATGCAGAGGTATTACTGCCGCAATTAATGAAGGTATTTATTGCAGCGCAAGAACTAAATGCTTTACCTCCTATGTCTAAGGCCAACATTATCCGTATCCTAAAACCTGGTAAAGACCCAGTGGACCAGAGATCCTATAGACCCATTTCACTGTTGCAAAGTGATATAAAACTTTTAGCGAAAATACTGGCAATCATGCTGAATGGGGGTTATTGTATCTATTGTCCATTCCGATGAAGCTGAGTTTATGCCTAATAAATCTACTGAAGTTACTTTAAGAAGGCTGCTCCTTAATATGCAATCCCTAGCTGATATTGTAGGTCACAGGGCCCTACATTCACTGGATGCTATGAAAGCATTTGATAGCATTGAGTGGATTTATTTATGGGAGGTCCTTAAAAGATTTGGCTTTGGGGAGAGATACATTTCCTGGGTTTGTTTATTGTATTGCCACCCACAGTCAGCCATCAGGGCATCCCACATTTTCACTTTGGGAAGGGGCACAAGGCAAGGGTGTCCACTGTCACCCTTGTTTGCCCTAGCCATAGAACCCCTGGCAATTAAAATTAGAGATAACCTGAACATCATTGGTTTCTGCTATGGCAATAGATAGGAAAAAGTGATGTTGTACGCAGATGACACAATGATCATGCTTGGAGACACAGATGCCTCTTTGAAGGAGACCATGTCTACCATCACAGAATTTGGAGACTACTCTGGGCTTAATATCAATTGGACAAAATCGGCCCTCATGCTAATTGGTGTGGTGGGTGCCTATCAAGTGGACGCGGCATGTCCTATACCACTGGCCACCTCTTTTAAGTATTTAGGAATCCAGGTGACTCCCTGTATTCAAGATTATTGTGGGCTTAATATCGCCCCATTAGTACTAAGATTCCGGGATCGTATTAAAACATGGAACTTTCTTTTACCTGTCAGTAGCTGGTAAAGTAAATTTAATTAAAATGATTCTTATGCCCCAACTGCTTTATTTTCTTTATAATTCCCCGGTTATGATACTTTTTAAAGACCTTTAGGATAGTCAATTCCTTATTCCGCACCCTAATTTGGAAAAACATTTGCAACACCTCAGGGACTATGGTGGCCTGGCCTTGCCAAATCCCTGGCTATACTACTTAGCCACCCAGTTTAAACATTTCATAGGTACACTGCATGATGGAGTGGAGGGGTGCGGGGAGGTGCTGGTTGTAACTCTTCTGAAGTGGTGATGCTGCACACAGTATAGAGAGTGTCTATTCCAGAGGCTCTTGAAGCTCAGGCCTTTGGTAGGCTGCACAAAATATATCCGACATATAATCTTATTCAAAAGGTGTGGAATAAGGCTAAGTACCTACAGAGAGCAACAGGTTTCCCTGAGTTTAGTCCTATTTGATCAAATAGCACATATCTTGAACTAGCTAAGCTGCAACATGGAGCATTATGGAAGAGGCATGGAGTAGTGTATTTAAGACAGATTTTTCATAATGGAGTTCTGCTGTCAGGGTAGATCTTCGGCGTGGTCCATGTCTCTAGTACCTCTGTACAACCGGATTAGGGAGGCATCCACTTCCTTTAATGGGGATAAGTGGGAGGTAGCCCTCCAGTCTGTGACAACCTGCTCCCTAAATGTTTCACAGAGATTAATGCAATAATATCTCCTCCTGTTGAGGGGGTACTATACCCCACACAGATTACACACCATGGGCCTCCTGGATACGCCATTGTGCACCAGATGTAAGTGAGACTACAGTGATTTGATCCATTTATTGTGGAGGTGTCCAAAACTGCACTCCTATTTGAGGGGAGCGGTGGACACCCTGAACAAGGTGTTTCAAGTGTCTCTCCCTTTAGATCCCAAACCTTGCCTGTTTTAAAGTGTTTGTTAACTCAAAAAAATAGATTTTCTGGTCTCTTAAAGCAGATTAAACAGCACAGTGTTTGTGCTGTGTAATCTGCCCCCCTCTAAACTGTAAAAAAAAAAAAATCAGAACCTGCCACTTCCTGTATGCCCACTCTGTATAGACCACGAAAATCAGGGCTGCTCCACCCTGATCACTGTGGTCTGATTGTGTCCCTTTGTCATACGCTGCTGTCCCCTCTGCTCTCCTTTCTCCCCCTCACCCCTTCCCTCCTGCCATTCAGCTAGTGTCTGTGTATCTCCGTCTCCACCCCCCGCCCCCTCACTGCCAGCCCCACTATTATATCTTGCCATAGCACACTGTACCTGTCTTTTAGAAAAATGAGCATTGTAAATACTGATTTAGCGCTGTTTTCAGGCCGGTCACGTGACTCTCGGCTGGTTTCCATGGCTACTACAGGAGAGGCTGAGCAGCCATGTGATCTCCCTGGCTGATGTCAAAGGGAGATCACGGCCCCTCCTGCAGTATCCACCCATGCACCGTCCTGTACAGCGGTTGTGAGTCATGTGACTGGCCTGAAGACGGCTCTAAATCAGTATTTACATTGCTCAATTTTCTACAAGACAGGTAGTGTGCTATGCCAGGCTCTAGTAGAGGGTCTGGCATTCTTTGTATTATATGGGTTAACAAAGCCTTTATTTTACTGGAAGAATTTGAATTGGAAAACTACACTAGAGAAGTAATTGTTAGGACTTTATTTTTGTCTCGCAAGTTTATAATGTCTCATTGGAAGTCGGAGAATCCTCCCGCAGTCAAGGAGTGGATCTCCGCTGTTCGTAATACACTTTGGATGGAAAAGATAATTTATCAACATAGGGGTTGCTTGTGAAAATGTGAAAAACTCTGGGACCCATGGCTGGATGTACCTGGGCTTACCCTGGCGGATCTGGTCATGGACAGGCTTCTTAGGTTTAATGTGGGTTGAAATTTATAGTATTATTATGTTGGCAATAGGGACGTGGTCATGTAATGTTCCTATATATGTTAGAACTTTTATATAGGAGGCATGCTCTCTGTGGTACTTATTCTTTTGCTAAAGGTGTGGTCAACTGTGCTTATGTTTCTGTATTTGTATATCCTGCTAAATTTGTGGTTGGTTTTGTTGTTATGGGCTGTCTACATTGTAATAATTAAAAGCTTTGTTTGGATATAAAATGAATGACAACATTTTATTTTATTGGATTTCTTTTAAAACTGAAAGTAGAAAATATATATTTTTTTCTTTCAAAATTTCCGCTCTTTTTTCGCTTCTAACGCAAAAAATAAAAAACCTAGTGCTGAATAAATAACACCAAAAGAAAGCACTATTTGTGTGAACAAAATTATAACAATTTAATTTGGGTGGAGTGTAGCATGAAAGCTGAAAATTCGTCTGGGAAGGAAGGGGGTGAATGTGCCTAGTACTGAGATAGTTAAAGCAGTACTACACTGCATCTGAGCACCACAAACCAAAAAGGCTACATAATTAATTTTTTATATGCAAAGAAAACTCTCCTATCGATCGATGTCTCCATGCTTTATTTTGCTGAGAACTTACTTTGAAAAACACTCCCTAGCATTTCTGGACATGGTCATTTTGAGTAAGGGCAGCTCAGACATGCAGACAGGAGGGTGTGCTTAGTTGAGAAAGCCCCTCCTCCCCTCCTAAAGGCTCCTGGGATGCATGACATCATTTGCCTAGGCCTGGAAATCAGGAAGTAACTGAAGAAATGCAAAAAAAGGTTTAAAACCTTTGAAAAACACTCCCTAGCATTTCTGGACATGCTAGGATATTTCTGGACATGGTCATCTTGAGTAAGGATAGCTCAGACATGCAGACAGGAGGGTGTGCTTAGCTGAGAAAGCCCCTCCTCCCCTCCTAAAGGCTCCTGTGAAGCAACTGAAGAAATGCAAAAAAAAAAAAGGTTTAAAACAAGTAAATATGATATACTTTCCTATCTATTTGCTAATGCTAGCAGCATAAGGATTAAAAATAGTCAATGTTGATTGAGAGAGGGAAGTTCCACGTTCTATAATTTTAGCAATGGTTCCCTGAGATCTGAAATTTATTTTAAAGATTCCTCTATTGTTGAGTTGAAAGAGGGTGGTATTGTTTCTGATAAAATAAAACGTCCATGCTTCCAAATGTTAGCTATAAAATGACTCATTGGCTATCATAATATTAAATAAATGAATGGCACTCTACACTGCTACAGTTGTGTTCACTGTAAGGCCTTAAGCATGGATGTTTTATTTCATCAGAAACTTGTGCCAATATCTGGGCACAACTGAAGATTCTAATAAAATAAACTACACTTGGTGATGGCTTTGAGATGATGTTTTATTCTTAAAACTAATAAAAAAAAAAGTAATGATATTTTTGCAATAATTTTACACAATGGAAAAGCAGTTTTCTTGGGGGGAAAAAAGGGTAAAGTAATCTCTCATTCTTCAGCATCTCAGGTGGACTGTAATATCTGTTAATATTACTCTTGCATGCTTGATTTCACTGGTCCTGCTGTTAGCATGTCTGCTGAATGCCAGACCACACTATTAATATTTTTATATTGTTGGCAAAAAACATTATCTTGAGTGTACAAAATCATTGTGTTCCACCAAAGTTGTTCTGGCTCAGCCTGTACATTGGGGTTCTGTACAAATTATTTTTGTTCCTGAAAGAAACTGGAGGTACAACACAAATTTTGGCAGATTTATTATTTTTTTTAATTAAGGGTGCAAATAACAGCCATCAATAAATGCTCTGTTTTGTGAAAGATAACTTTTTTTTTTTTTTTTTTGCAAAACATGACATGCTTATATTTCTGTAAAAAAAATGTAGTTATGGTTTGCCACATTGTTATTTTATTATTTTACCTTTTGAGATGCAAATAAACAAGCTTGCTGTATCTTTTTTTCCATATATCACAGAAGTTTCCATATGCAGTCTTTCCCCTTTTGCTCTATTCTCCTTGAAGCAGATCTATCAGAAATGTGACAGGAGCATTGAGTTGCAGGGGGTAGGAGAACATCAATCACTGCTACACAGGTTTTTATATTGGATGCAGATGAAAAGTAGAAACAGAGAACATTTTTTTTCAGTTTTTGTGTTAGATCCCAAGATACATTGTAGGTTTACTTTGTTTTACTTAGCAATGATAT
Source organism: Aquarana catesbeiana (assembly GCF_042186555.1). Lineage (NCBI taxonomy): Eukaryota > Metazoa > Chordata > Amphibia > Anura > Ranidae > Aquarana > Aquarana catesbeiana. Next base: position 467,962,249 of record NC_133328.1, read on the forward strand.
GCATTGTTCTTTAGTTTCCCAGCTTCTACAAATTAAAGTACAAGGGTTCTGCCATCCCTTTTTTTTTGCTGTGTCTAACAAGCTTTTCTCAAAAACACCCACTGTAATGGATTCTGAGGTGTTACCTATAGTAGCAAGCCAAATTGTAATTTTTCCCCCCACAAAGGTTGGACTTTTAGGCTAGGTTTCCACTATTGCGACCCCAAAGTCGCGTGATTTACAGTGCAACTTTGCAATGCGATTTTTTTTTTTTTTTTCTAATAAAATTTTTTGAGGTATCACAAGGTTATAACAAAGCATACTGACACAGTTTTACTGTATCACATACAATACGCCAAACATGTGTCATGTTATAGATTGCTCCTAGACAGAAGAATAAGATCTGTTTGAGTGTACATCCAATGTAGCAACAGAAACCAAAAAAAAAAACTGTTGTATGTTATGAACAGAGATAATTATCAGCTTGAAATTATTATTTTATTTTGAGAGTATTATCAAGGATAATAGCATTATATAGGGGGGGGGGGGGGGGCAGTAAAAAAAAACAAGGACAAAATAAGAAAAATGAGGGGGAGGGGAAGATGGGGGGTGGTAGGTTTTAAATCTTGAATAGAAATGATTGCTTATAATTAATTATGCAAGTCATTTTTAACTAGGTTAAGGGAGGACCGTCATACAGGATTCACATGTATACCTATCTATAAATATCAGAAACCAGTATTTTCATGGGAGAAAGAACAACCAAATGAAACCGCTACTGTTAGAGATCCAAAATCATAAATCTAAAATCAGCCATTTTGCATCTTAGCAAAAGAATCAGAGAACTTAAAAAGAAGCCATGATCTCCATAGTTTGTGGAATTTTTGGGTGTATGGAATCCACAGCAAGTAGCCATTCTGCCACTGTGGATACATAAGTCGTTTTCTAGTGTTTGGGGATAATAGCTTTTGCCGCATTTAGCTTATGTCGCACCACTGATTTTTTGTAATTGCTTAACGAGTAGTTGGAGATGTACAATAGGCAGCATTCTGGTGTAAGTTTCAGTTTAGTCTCCCTTATGGAATAGATCCGTGTACAGATATCATCCCAAAATTGCGCAGAAGTGGGCAATCCCACCAGATATGCAGCATGGTACCCTTGCCAATACCACAACGCCAACAAGCATCTGTCGTTTCTGGGTACCATGCATGCAACCTGGCCGAGGTGAAATACCAATTTGTCAAGATTTGATATGTTTCTTGGGTGCTGGAGCTGATAGAGCATTTGTGTGCTAAGATGCAGGCATGCAATGCGATTTTTGATGCGACTGGTGAGAACCATGGGAGAACAAGTTGCACCGAAGTTGGAACTAAGTAGTACAACATTTTTTTTTGGAGTCGCTGCAACTTGAGTCATACCAAATAGAACGGGGACCATTGAATTACATGGATTTTGACTTGTCATGCGACTTGACATGTGTCAAGTCGCACAACAACTTGCAGTATTGGAAACGGAGCCTAAGGCTCTGTTCACATCTTGGCGTTCAGAATCGTGGCTGCCCTTGATTTGAAATAGCGGCAAATCGCAGGACATCTGTGCGATCCCCGTCACTTCCAATGGCACCCCGATCGCAGCGCGATTTTGCCGCAAAAGTCGCCTGACGAATCGTGGTAACGTTGCGCAATCAGAATCGTGTGATGCCTGTCGCCCAAAAGAAGCCAAAGAACTTCTTTTGGGGCGACAGGCGTCCCACGATTCTGTTTGCGTGATTTTACTGCTATTGTCGCTTGACGAATCGCAGTAAAGGAGCGCAATCAGAATTGCGGGACGCCTGTCTCCCAAAGAAAGCACAAGAACTTCTTTTGGGGCGAAAGGCGTCCCGCGATTGTTTGTGTGGTTTCACCGCGATTGTCACCCGACGAATCACGGTAAATCGTGCTGCGATCGGTGTGTCATTGGAAGTGACAGGAATCGCATGGGCGTCCCGCGATTTGCAGCTACTTCAAACCGCGATTCAGAATGCCAAGATTTGAACGGAGCCTTAAAGTATTACAAAATATAAACATACAGTGTTCTCAGTTTGGGCCTGATTTGCTCATCTTTTATAAAAAACTAAATATATATACCGTATATACTCGAGTATAAGCCGTCCCGAGTATAAGCCGAGGCACCTAATTTACCACAAAAAACTGGGAAAACTTATTGACTCGAGTATAAGCCGAGAGTGAGAAATGCAGCAGCTACTGTAAGTGGAAAAGAGGGTCAACAATGCCCATCTGCAGCTGAATGCCTCCCTGTGTCCATTGCGCGCCTCCCTGTGTCCATTGCGCGCCTCCCTGTGTCCATTGCGCGCCTCCCTGTGTCCATTGCGCGCCTCACTGTGTCCATTGCATGCCTCACTGTGTCCATTGCATGCCTCACTGTGTCCATTGCATGCCTCACTGTGTCCATTGCATGCCTCCCTGTGTCCATTGCATGCCTCCCTGTGTCCATTGCATGCCTCCCTGTGCAGATCTGCCTACCTCACTGTGTCCATTGCAGCCTCCTTGTGCAGATCTGCCTACCTCACTGTGTCCATTGCAGCCTACCTGTGCCAATCTGCAACCTCTCTGTTTCCTTCCATTGCAGCCTTCCTGTGCCGATCTGCATACCTGATCAGCGTGTCATGCAGTCAGACGGCGGCCATTCCAGTGTACTATAGACACGCCTCCTCCTCGTCCTCGTCGGTGATAGGTGGAACACTGGACACAGACTCACTGCTGGGAAACTGAGTGTTCCCCTATCACAGACAAGGACGAGGAGGAGGCACAGCTTTTGTACACTGGAATGGCCGCCGTCTGACTGCATGACACTCTGATCAGGTAGGCAGACAGATGTGACTCGAGTATAAGCCGAGGGGGGGCACTTTCAGCACAAAAAAATGTGTTGAAAAACTTGGCTTATAGGAGTGCAATGCCAGGTTCCTGCAGACTGTTCTTTCAGCTCTTCAAGGTACAGACTTTCAGTTGGATGGCTGGAGGAAGTATCAGTGGACTACAAGTGCAGTGATCACTACCCTTGTGTTCCATTGAGAACTACAAGTCTGTCTTCCATGGTGGAACACAGTACTTGTAATGCATTATTCACAGATTTCTATGGGTAAATGATGCAGCTGAGTGGGCGAAGCCCATGGTTTAGGGGCGATTTGAGAGTGGGGTCTGATTTGCACCATGTTACACCCTAAACAAGGGTACAACAGGGTCCAAAAGATGGAGCTAGCCTTTAAGGGGGACACAATGTGAAAACTGCAGCAAGACTTTGTAGTAGAGTATGTGTGAGCATCACATTACATGATGCTAGTTCTCAAGCATTCAACTTGGTGTCCTATGTCTGACTGCGCTCAACATGCAGAATCCTATGTTCTCTAATTGTCCCTGTTCAAACTTGTATGCTTAGTTGCTCTGCACCATGCTCAAAAACGTACATGACCCTATAGACTTCAATGGGAGCACCTGTAAATGCACAATTTGTCCTCTCCCCCTCTAGAACTGCTTTCTTTCCCTTGTCAAGCCGAGAAAACAAAAACCTGAAGCTTGTTATGCATTCAATAATGCTTACACAAAGCGTCTTAAACTCCTTTAACCACTTCAGCCCCGGAAGGATTTACCCCTTCCTGACCAGAGCACTTTTTACAATTTGGCACTGCGTCGCTTTAACTGCTAAATGCGCGGTCATGCAATGCTGTACCCAAACAAAATTTTCTTCCCACAAATAGAGCTTTCTTTTGATGGTATTTGATCACCTCTGCGGTTTTTATTTTTTGCACTATAAACGGAAAAAGACCAAAAATGTTGAAAAAAAATGATATTTTCTACTTTTTGTTATAAAAAAAATCCAATAAATTCAATTTTAGTCATACATTTAGGCCAAAATGTATTCGGCCACATGTCTTTGGTAAAAAAAAATGTCAATAAGCGTATATTTATTGGTTTGCGCAAAAGTTATAGCGTCTACAAACTAGCGTACATTTTCTGGAATTTACACAGCTTTTAGTTTGATTGCCTATGTCATTTCTTGAGGTGCTAAAATGGCAGAGCAGTACAAACCCTCCCCCAAATGACCCCATTTTGGAATGTAGACACCCCAAGGAAATTGCTGATAGGCATGTTGAGCCCATTGAATATTAATTTTTTTTGTCCCAAGTGATTGAATAATGACAAAACAAAATTACAAAAAGTTGTCACTAAATGATATATTGCTTACACAGGCCATGGGCATATGTGGAATTGCACCCCAAAATACATTTAGCTGCTTCTCCTGAGTATGTGGATACCACATGTGTGGGTCTTTTTGGGAGCCTAGCCACGTACGGGGCCCTGAAAACCAAGCACCGCCTTCAGGATTCCTGAGGGCGTAAATTTTTGATTTCACTCCTCACTACCTATCACAGTTTTGAAGGCCATAAAATGCCAAGATGGCACAAACCCCCCCCAAATGACCCCATTTTGGAAAGTAGACGCCCCAAGCTATTTGCTGAGGCATGTTGAGTCCATGGAATATTTTATATTTTGCCACAAGTTGCAGGAAAATGACAAACTTTTTTTTTTTGAACAAAGTTGTCACTAAATGATATATTGCTCACACAGGCCATGGGCATATGTGGAATTGCACCCCAATTCCCCAATTGGAAAGTAGACACCCCAAGCTATTTGCTGAGAGGCATGGTGAGTATTTTGCAGCTCTCATTTGTTTTTGAAAATGAAGAACAAGAAAAAATTTTTTTTTTTTCCTTTTTTCAATTTTCAAAACTTTGTGACAAAAAGTGAGGTCTGCAAAATACTCACTATACCTCTCCGCAAATAGCTTGGGGTGTCTACTTTCCAAAATTGGGTCATTTGGGGGGGGTTGTGCTATCTTGGCATTTTATGGCCTTCGAAACTGTGATAGGTAGTGAGGAATGAATCAAAAATTCCTGAAGGCGATGATTGGTTTTCGGGGCCCTGTTTGCAGCTAGGCTCCCAAAAAGTCCCACACATGTGGTATCCCCGTACTCTGGAGAATCAGCAGAATGTATTTTGGGGTGCAATTCCACATATGCCCAGGGCTTGTGTGAGCAATATATCATTTAGTGACAACTTTGTGCAAAAAAAAAAAAGTGTCTTTTTCCCACAACTTGTGTCACAATATAAAATATTCCATAGACTTGACATCCCTCTCAGCAAATAGCTTGGGGTGTCTACTTTCCAAAATGGGGTCATTTGGGGGGGTTTGCCACCTGGGCATTCCATGACCTCCGAAACTGTGATAGGCAGTGAAGAGTGAAATAAAAAATTTACGCCCTTAGAATGCCTGAAGGCGGTGCTTGGTTTTCGGGGTCCCGTACGCGGCTAGGCTCCCAAAAAAGTCTCACACATGTGGTATCCCCGTACTCAGGAGAAGCAACAGAATGTATTTTGGGGTGTAATTTCACATATTCCCATGGCATGTTTGAGCAATATATCATTGAGTGACAACTTCGTGCAAAAAAAAAAAAAAATATGTGTCTTTTTCCCACAACTTGTGTCACAATATAAAATATTCCATAGACTCGACATGCCTCTCAGCAAATAGTATACAAAAAAGGATAAATGGCGCTAGAACATACAAACATGCATATAAAGAGTCCAAAGTAAATGTGAAAAAACATCCAGGGTGTGATAGTCAATAAAATTATATATATATAGAAAAATTGTATGTATATATATATATATAAAAAAAGTCACTGAAATTAAAGATCTGATAAAAAGCACCAGCGGCAGCTCACTTGAGAGTGGAAGCAGGCAACTCTGAAAAAACAATGTAAAAAACAGCAAGAAGCGCCAATCTAAGTGCAGTATCATGAAACTTTAATGAGATAATTATAAACGGACAAACAGCCAAATGGCTACTCACAAAGATGAAATAGGTTAAGGCAAGGACAAGTAATGGGTCCAGGGACGTCCTCCTCAGATGTGGGCAAAGTGCATGGTGCAGGTTCTCCTGGAAGCGCTGTCCACGTTAGGATGTGCAAGTAGTCACCGGGGTCATCGCTGGGTGCTGGGCTGCAAAACGATGGAGGTGTCCGCAAAGACAACCAGCGTCTAAGCGGACATGGAGAGCCAGAGCCGTCGCAGTAGACAGGAACCGGAAGACAAGCGTGGAACGCAAGGCACTTAGTCCAGGAACCAACAAAGCGGAAGTGACGTATGCACGTCCATACGTCACTTCCGCTTTGTTGGTTCCTGGACTAAGTGCCTTGCGTTCCACGCTTGTCTTCCGGTTCCTGTCTACTGCGACAGCTCTGGCTCTCCATGTCCGCTTAGACGCTGGTTGTCTTTGCGGACACCTCCATCGTTTTGCAGCCCAGCACCCAGCGATGACCCCGGTGACTACTTGCACATCCTAACGTGGACAGCGCTTCCAGGAGAACCTGCACCATGCACTTTGCCCACATCTGAGGAGGACGTCCCTGGACCCATTACTTGTCCTTGCCTTAACCTATTTCATCTTTGTGAGTAGCCATTTGGCTGTTTGTCCGTTTATAATTATCTCATTAAAGTTTCATGATACTGCACTTAGATTGGCGCTTCTTGCTGTTTTTTACACTCTCAGCAAATAGCTTGGGGTGTCTACTTTCCAAAATGGGGTCATTTGGGGGGGGTTTTGAACTGTCCTGGCATTTTATGCACAACATTTAGAAGCTTATGTCACACATCACCCACTCTTCTAACCACTTGAAGACAAAGCCCTTTCTGACACTTTTTGTTTACATGAAAAAATTATTTTTTTTTGCAAGAAAATTACTTTGAACCCCCAAACATTATATATTTTTTAAAGCAAATGCCCTACAGATTAAAATTGTGTTTCATGGGGGCGCATGCGCGGCGCGAACCGAGGAGGAAGCAAGGGCTGAGAGCTCCGTGAGCCGCGGAGACTAACGGCACTTCCCCGGGGCTATCAACGCACGTTATCCACCCAACTTATCCCCGCACCCCCGGCGGAACACTCAGCGCATGACGGGCACCAGAAATCGCCGTGAAAAACCGGCCCAAAGATCCTTAACGACTTATTTGTTGAGAGAGAAGGAGAGAAGCATGCAGGCCCAAGATGGCGCCCGGAGGACACAGTCACAGGCACATTCTCCTGCAGCAGCTCCCTCACCACCGCACTCCCAGGGAGATAGTGAGTACACATTTCAACTTACTAAGGCTGATCTGGATGAGAGCTTAACCTTAATGTATGACAAGATTGCCCAGAAATTTCAATCAGAGCTCCTCAAATCTACTAACACGCTGTCCCTGGAGATTGCGGCCTTGGATAGCAGAACCGACTTACTAGAAACAAAACATGATGAGCTCACCTTGGTATATTCTGACCTAAGGAAGGAGCATGAGTCACTATCTGAAACGGTCCAGCAGCTTCAAGCCCACATTGAGGACCTTGATAACAGGAACCGCCGCAACAATCTAAGGGTGCGCGGAGTGCCCGAATCGGTCACCGATTTACTACCCACGGTTCAGAAGATATTCCAATCTCTTTTACCAGACTCCCCACTGTCGGCTTTCTCCTGTGATAGGATTCATAGGGCCCTACGCCCTCCCCCTCCCCCAGAGAAACCACCAAGAGACATAGTGCTCTGCCTTAAGGACTTCCTGATCAAGGAGGAAATACTTAGAGCTTCACGGAACACCCCTAATATTCGTCTGGAAGGCACCCCGATTCAAATCTACCCGGATATCTCCCCTACCACCCTGGATAAACGCAGGAGGATGAAGGAAGTCACTGCTGTTCTTCAAAATGCCAGTATTCGCTACCGATGGGGCTTCCCCTTCAAGCTGCAGGTGCCCCACAATGGCACAACTTACACTGTAACCACGCTAATAGAAGGAAAAGAATTATTGGTGAAACTGGGCCTCCTGGACGCGGCTTCCCTGCCCAGACTACCCTCCACTCCACGTCACTCAGCAATTTGGGCAACCCCTCCAACTAGAAGAGACCGCCGAGATCAACACCGTGACTGACGACAAGACACTCTTCTCTCTTTTTTCTCCCTTATTTTTTTTTTTTTTTGTGTTTATCCTTTCCCCTACCCTTGTTTTTCTCTTTGTTTTTCTCCCTCCAAGGTATCGAGATTTGAATATCTCCCATCATGCCTACAGAAAATTGGACTCTCCCGGCTCATTACGGACTCCCGGTTGCATCCGCATGATTGTCCCTACACTCTTTCTTAATGAGAACTGACTGGCTCCCCGTCTGGTTAGTGATGTCAGAGCTGGTTGATCCTCTACAGGTAAATTCCTCAGACAAATTTATGTCTGCACGGATGACACGAACACTATCACTTAGAGTGTCGGACCCTTTGGTCCGAAAGGACATTTTTTTTTGGGTCAATGGGATGTTTTCCCCCATGACCCCCCGGAGCTATGTTTGGCCATTTTTTGGCCTAGTACTCAGGTTTCCTGTTCTTTTTTTGCTGTTTTTTTTTTTTTTATGTTTATGACCTTATGTTCTTGCTTTTTTTTGGTGTTCTTCACACCAATTGGTTTATTCTATGTGATTTATGTGCTACTGACTCTGAGTATAGATACACGCAGTCCCATAAGACTGTGCGTCATAGCTATGTCATGCCTCTAAAGAGGCCGGGTTGCTGTTTGGCGGCTCCCTCTCGGCCTGGACCTCTTACTGATCCTAGCAGATTCATTATAGACTGCCATGGGTATTAAAATAATTTCCCATAATGTTAAAGGGTTTAATACCCCTCAAAAAAGAAGAAAAGCATTCAAAATGTACAAAGCTCTTGGCACAGATGTTATCTTGCTCCAGGAGACTCATTTCTCTAGAGATAATCGCCCATCATACTTTGACAAATCTTTTAATCAAAGCTATTTTACCACGAGTGGGTCCAGGTCTAGAGGGGCGGCCATTTTTATCAAAAACTCAGTGATGTTTCAAGCTCAAAAGATTTATAAAGATCCCAACAGTCGTTTCGTTATAGTTCAGGGCACCATCCAAAATAAACTTCTAACTATGGCTTCAGTGTATGCCCCAAACGCCTCACAGGCTACATTCTTTAAGGAATTCTTTCAGACCCTAGATAGGTTCCATTCCCCCCATATGTTAATCGGTGGGGACTTTAATTTAGTAGCCCACTCAGGACTTGATAGAAGCCGAACATGCCCGACATCTAAGGCCTTTCCCAAATCCCTTCAACATTCCTTGAAATCCTCCCAACTCATAGATATCTGGAGAGCCCACAATGTCGGCTCTAGGGAATATACGTTCTATTCACACCCTCACGACAGTTATTCACGCCTAGATTATATTTTTGGCACCCCCTCTCTGACAGTAAATTCTACTACAGCCAACATACATGTTTGCCCCTGGTCGGACCATCACCTGGTATCAACCCATATCTCATGTTTAGGCCTCCCACATATAGCCAGGTCCTGGCGCCTTAATGACGCATTACTCACAGATCCTGTGATTATGGCTCAGTTGATGGAACGTCTTAAAGAATACTTTAGGCTTAATAATGTAGAGAACATTTCTCCGATCTCGCTGTGGGCAGCCCATAAGGCTGTAATGAGGGGCCACCTGATAGAGCTTTCCACGACCTTAAAACGTCAAAAACAACAGGACACCCACAAACTCACCTTAGAATTAGAACAACTATATCATAGACACACTCAATCCCCTACACAGGAGCTGCTCCTCCAAATCACCGAAAAAAGGAGAGCCCTTGATGATATATTGTCAGGTCACATCAAGAAATCTCTTAGATGGTCTAAAGCTCGCTTTCTCCTATACAGTAACTCGGCTTCTACGATGTTTGCGCGAAAGCTTAAACAGACCACCCAACCGACCCACCTTTATAAATTAAAGGATAGCCTTGGAAACCTAACCTCTCATCCAAAACATGTTCTACAGATCTTCTCCACCTTCTATCAAAAACTTTTTTCTGGCCCAGACCCTTCACACCCTCCCTCCATGCAGTCCTGGCTGGATGCCCTCTCGCTTCCCCGACTTTCGGAGGAACAATAGGATATCCTCAATGCCCCCTGCTCATCAGAGGAAATCGCCTCCATTATCTCCTCTCTTAAACCCTCCAAAGCCCCAGGCCCCGATGGCTTCTCTCCCGTTTATTATAAAAAATTTGCTGAATCCCTTCTCCCCACACTTACTAATATGTATAATCAAATACTCAAAGGACAATCTTTCCCTGAAGAAATGCTACTAGCCAACATGTCCCTTATTCCTAAACCCGGCAAAGATCATACCCTCCCCCAAAACTTTCGCCCCATTTCAGTTATAAATAATGACCTTAAAATTTTTGGGAGGATCCTGGCCGACAGACTGGCCAAAGTTATAATAACCTTGATATCGCACGATCAAACCGGATTTATCCCATCGAGGCAGATCACAGATAATATACGTTTAGCCACTAATATCCTGCAGGACGCCCATATGAACTCAAACTCAGTATTGTTTTTGAGTTTAGATATAAACAAAGCATTTGATAGCGTTCTCTGGACGTATTTAGATACAGTCCTATCTAAGTTTGGATTTAGTGGGGCATTTATACATGGCTTCAAAGCCCTTTACCATAACCCAAAAACTTGAATTAAGCTTCCAGGATGCTACTCAGACTATTTCTCTCTGAAGTGTGGCACTAGACAGGGGTGTCCTTTATCCCCACTTCTGTTTGCGTTGGCTATGGAGCCCCTGTCTAGATCCATTGCTAGTGACCCAAACATCAAGGGCTATAGAAAGGGTGATCAGGAATTTAAACTTAGCCTCTACGTGGACGACGTACTATTATTCATTTCAGACCCCCTGCTCTCCCTCCCTAACCTCATGTCCTCCCTTGACTCTTTCTATAAATTATCGGGCCTAAGCGTCAACCCCTCTAAATGTTCGGCTCTACCAATTCACCTCCCGCAACATCTACTGACCACTCTCACAGATAAATTTAAATTCTCATGGAACCATACCTCCCTACAATATCTAGGTGTTAAATTAGCCCCCTCTCTGAAACAGTTATTCTCATTGAATTATCCTCCAGCTTTTTCCAATGTCAAACGCCTTTTAAATCAATGGTCCTCCTATCACATATCATTTCTGGGGAGAATCCAGGCAGTGAAAATGAACATCCTCCCCAAGCTACTATTTCTCTTCAGATCCCTACCCCTATATGTTTCTCGATCAGTTCTTCAGAAGGTTCATATGGACCTGCTTAGGTTTATATGGCAAAATAAAAAACCACGAATGGGAAAAGTACTGATGTATAGAGCCCAGAGGAGGGGAGGCTTGGGATGCCCGGATCTATGGAAATATTTTCTGGCATCACGGCTTATCCAAATGGCGCAGTGGCACATCATCCCTGCCCCTGTGCCATGGCTACAATTTGAACAGATCTCGGTAACTCCATACTACCTCCCCGGTATTCTGTGGTCCCGCTCAGTCTCCCCCAGGGATATCACCCCATTAAATAATATTGTAGGCCAATCTCTTTATCTATGGTCTCTCTATTGCAAGAAATTCAAGTTGCACTCAGACGTCCCCCTTTTATCCTCTTTTTTGAGAGAACCCTCATTTCCCCCGGCCTTCTCCTCCAGTTTGCCATACCATAAATGGATTGCACTAGGCTTGGTGAATCTCGTATCCCTGCTGCAGAACGCCTCCTTTTGTTCCTACACTCACCTGCAGCAGACTTATGATATGGGCAGATCTGGGTTTCACCAATACCTGCAAATTCGACACTTCTACTCGACTCATATGAAGGGCGTGGTGGAAGTGTCGAAAACCCCATTTGAACTTTTATGTGGAGAAGAGGCGAGGGATAGGGGGACCATCTCCGTACTTTATAAATACCTTAATGATCATAACTCCCCTCAAAAATCCTTGGCAATGGTAGCTTGGGAGGTTGAGATGGCCCAGGAGGTTCTTGACGGAGATTGGCAGGACATGATCAACAACATGCATAAATGCACACGTTCTGTGTCGATTAAGGAAACGGTACTCAAGCTTCACACCAGATGGTACTACACTCCGGAACGCCTTCATAGAATATATCCCCTGGTCTCTGGCACATGTTTTAGAGGATGCCAGGACAGGGGCACGTTGTTACATACGTTCTGGAGCTGTAAGGCCTTAGACACAGTTTGGCACAAAACTACATCCCTCATAAGGCTTCTCTCCGGAATATCGCTTACACTGACTTGCCAAATGTGTCTGCTGTTTGCGGAGCTTCCAGGTGTTCCCCTCCCCCTACAAAAATTAATCCACACTCTCTTCAGTGCAGTTCAGTGGGCAATAGCATTGAACTGGAAGCGCCCCCGAGTATCCTGGTCACAGGTGATTTCCCGTATGGAGTCCATCAGGTCTATGGAAAGAATACATCATACTCTCATGGATTCCATACATATATTTGATCGAAAGTGGAGCATCTGGACAGCTCATCTGCTTAGCAACAGCCTGGAGGACCCCTCAGAGCCCACGGCTGACCCCCCATTAACGCGGGTCTTGATCCTATATGTTGGAGCTTGCGGGGGGGTCACTCTTGGGCCACTACAGCATATTTGATGCTCAGAAAATCAGATACATCGTTTATTACTCCCTGACAGCAATCTCAATTTAATAGAAATGCACATTTGTCACAACGGTATGTTTCTTATTTCTTTGTTTTTTCTTTATTTGTTTGTCATTTCCTTTCCTTTTTATTTTATTACCTTTGTTTTATGGGCTCATTTTGTACGAGAAATATTGTTCGCACTGTGCGTGATGTATCATCTTTCTGTTATGGGCATTTTAGCCATTATGTTTCATGTCACTACAGTGCCTGTACACCCAGATGTTATATTTTTCTACAATAAAAAACGTTTGAAAACGAAAATGGTGTTTCATTTTTTTTTTCACACAGTATTTGCGCAGCGATTTTTCAAACGCATTTTTTTTTGGAAAAAACACACTTTTTTAAATTTTAATGTACTAAAACACACTATATTGCCCAAATGTTTGATGAAATAAAAAAAGATGATCTTAGGCCGAGTACATGGATACCAAACACGATATGCTTTAAAATTGCGCACAAACGTGCAGTGGCGACAAACTAAATACATTTTTAAAAGCCTTTAAAAGCCTTTACAGGTTACCACTTTAGATTTACAGAGGAGGTCTACTGCTAAAATTACTGCCCTCGATCTGACCTTCGCGATGATAACTCACATGCATGGTGCAATTGCTGTTTACATTTGACGCCAGACCGACGCTTGCGTTCGCCTTTGTGCGAGAGCAGGGGGGGACAGGGGGGGGGGGTTTCTTTATTATTTTTTTGCTTTTTTATCTTATTTTTAAACTTTTCCTTTCATTTTTTTAAAATCATTTTTATTGTTATCTCAGGGAATGTAAATATCCCCTATGATAGCAATAGGTAGTGACAGGTACTCTTTTTTTGAAAAAATTGGGGTCTATTAGACCCTAGATCTCTCCTCTGCCCTCAAAGCATCTGACTACACCAAGATCGGTGTGATAAAATGCTTTTCCAATTTCCCAATGGCGCTGTTTACATCCGGTGAAATCTAAGTCATGAAATGCTCGTAGCTTCCAGTTTCTTAGGCCATAGAGATGTTTGGAGCCATTCTGGTCTCTGATCAGCTCTATGGTCAGCTGGCTGAATCACCGGCTGCATTCTCAGGTTCACTGTTGGGACAGGAGAGCCAGAGAAAAACATGGAAGACAGTGGGGGGGGGGGCATTCCCTCCCACTGCTTGTAAAAGCAGTCTAGAGGCTAATTAGCCGCTAGGATTGCTTTTACATGAAAGCCGACCGCTGGCTAAAAAGAATGATACCAAGATGATACCTAAACCTGCAGGCATCATTCTGGTATAACCACTCAAAGTCCAGCAACATACCAGTACGTTGCTGGTCCTTGTTGGGTATATATTGTAAACTTTTTTTTTTATGCAGCCTGTGGGCTGAACGAAAAAAAGAGATTGATCGGTGGGTATGCCCACCATTAGAATACCTCCCTTCATCCACCCACTTCTAATGATGGGCATACATGCACCGTTTATATATGCCGAAGCATGGGGGCATCCGCCCCAAAAGGTAGGAGCAAATCGCTCCTCCGCCCCTGCTGCCCCCATGCTTTGGCACATATGCTCTTTTTTTAACTGTGGTGGTGAAATCTACTCCTACAGCGCTGGAGTCACGGCTTTATGTATCGTGGGAGCAAACGCTGTTGCTGTCAAGATAAATAAATCTACGCTGCAACTGAATGGCGTACCTGCTAAGCAAATGATGGTTAACAATAAAACAAAGTAACATTACAGTATAACAGTAAGACTTACCATACCTGCAAAGCAAATACAAAAAAAAATAGTAAAAAATAAAACATTTAACGCAACCTGTGCCTAAAATATATATATGCCGAAGCATGGGGGCATCCTCCCGCATAAGGTAGGAGCAAATCGCTTCTCCGCCCTCTGCTGCCCCCATGCTTCGGCATATATGCTGAAGTATGTAACTGTGGTGGTGAAATCACCTCAGACAGCGCTGGAGTCACGGCTTTTTGTATCGTGGGAGCAAGCGCTGCTGCTGTCAAGATAAATAAATCCATGCTGCAGCTGAATTGCATACCTGAAAACAAAAAAATGGTTAACAATAAAACACAGTAAACAGTAAAGTATAAAAAAAATTGCATATCTGAAAAGCAAACATGGTAAAACATAATAACAATAAAACATTGCAGAAAAGAATACAGTAATAAAGAGCAAAACAATAGAGAGAGAATAGAGAGAGAACAATAAAATGACAACTATTTTTGTTTTTTTATATTTTATATATTTTTTTTGTTATTTTTTTTACATTTTTTTTTTTTTTCACTTTTTTTTGTAACTATAACTTTTGTAACTGGTACCAGGTTCGGGTCTCTCAAAATGCGATGGCAACTTGGGAGACTCTGTGTTAGTTAGTCTGTGCAGTGCTGTACCCTACGCTAATACCCAACTAGTAAATGGTAGCGTTCAAAACATTTACCAATGCAAAGACCAAGATTGTCAGGACAGGAGGGACAATAATAGCGGGTGTCACGCCTATATCCGCGCTTGCTGCAGACACGACATCTTCTTTGGGGGGCTCGTTGGGTAGGGGTACTCGGGAGGACATGCGGAAAATGCCTCTCATGCAGCCGCCTTACTGCATTTGGTTGGGGAAGGTGAGGTGGAGCACCGTCTGGAAACAGAAGGGCTCTGACGATCTCTTCCTGGAATTTAAGGAAGGATCCAGTCCGTCCTGAAGCTCTGTATAGCACATGAGCGTTCAGCAAAGACAATTGAAATAAGTAAACAGACACTTTTTTTGTACCAGTGTCTGGCCTTACGGGCAACTAGGTACGGCGCTAACAACTGGTCGTTGAGGTCCACCCCTCCCATGTTGAGGTTATATTTGTGGACACAGAGGGGTTTCTCCACGACACCAGTGGCCGTAGGAATTTGGACCGTTGTGTCTGCATGAAGGGAGGTAAGAACGAACATTCTTATTATCCCTCCACTTCATAGCGAGCAAGTTATTACACTTCAAGCAGGCTCTCTCCCCCAGCCTAAGACGGGAATCTGCAAGCCGCTGGGGAAAGCCCCGGCGATTAGGTCGCACGGTGCCACATGCTCCAATCTGATGATCAAAAAGGTGACTAAAAAGTGGCACGTTTGTGTAATAATTGTCCATGTACAAGTGGTACCCCTTTCCGAATAAGGGTGACACCAAGTCCCACACAATCTTGCCAGCACTTCCTATGTAGTCAGGGTAGTTTGTCGGCTCTACGTAACTATCTTTGCCCTCGTAAACCATAAAACTACATGTATAGCCTGTGGCCCTGTCACAGAGCTTATACATCTTGATCCCGTATCTGATTAGAGGAAATTAGCAAACTGGGGCTTGAGACTTTATAGGCACAATAATTACTAATTTTATAGTTAAAAATTCTGATTTATTAGAAAATATTTAAAATAAAGAATAAAAGGGGAGAACAAGTAGAATTCAGTTCATGATCACACAGTTTTACAAGTTATACACTCCATACATAGCGGGATGGTTATAATACACAATTAGAGCAGTATTTAGAATTGAGAACTCTGTTCAATATAGTTACATTGCGTTGAACCGTAAGCTATGCGGTGGTAACAATCAAATTCTGTATGGGCTCGACATGTTGCGCGCCACATGCGCTTCTTCAAGAGCACAGAACTAAATGCTGTAATGAACAATATATTTACAATAAATAATTCATCATAATATGTTATAATCACTTATAATTAAGTTTAAGGTATGATCGTGTAATAGATAGAATCTGCCCGTAAGGCCCAAAGGGATGTACCCAACCCACGGCAACCCAGCGATAATCAAACATTGTGGGGACGTATGTAACATGGTAGAAAAATAATATTTGATGGATATATTTAGCTCAAATACAGCTAAGACTACTGAATGATCAAGTGGGGGTGGAAAAGGAAAAAAGGAGGGGGGAAAAAGGAAAAGAGGGGAAGGGGGTATGTTCCTACATAGGATATCACTTAAAAGTATATATAGTAAGTATTAGCGAAATAAATCTACCAGTAGTGTAAACGATATATATACCTATATGTAGTGATTTTGGAAAAAAGGAAAAGGAGGAGGGAAAACATGATATGGGAGGGGGGAAAACCAAGAGGAAAGGAGGAGGGAAGAAAAGTGTATGTGATTAATCACATTCCGTTAAGATGTAGAATTAATTAGTTACGTGTATAGGGGATACACTACTTATGAGGATATTATTATGGAATATATTATATTATATTTAAAAGGTACAAATAAATGTTTACATGTAATATCAGAGTACTCCCTAGTATTGTGTGTTTATAATAGTAATCACATTTGAAGTACAATACACTTACCCTCAAGGGCTTTATAACTGTGTTTGATAGTGACAGAAAACTCTTAACCACATATGTTGCAGCTCTCAGTAATTGGCTGACATCGTAAATTTTGGTTTGATTGAAAAAAAGGGGGGGGGGGGGGGGAAAGATCTGGTGTCAATCAGGAGTTAACAATGGCTTGCACCGAAATTCGCTGATATTCATATAAGACTTGCTGTTTAGAACAAGCTGTTCCTGATCCCCACTCCTGGTAAAACTGTCATAAAGATAAGCCCATAGAAAATCAAGAAACAGTGAGTGTAAGAGTATATGCTAATCTGTAAAACCAATGTGTAGTTGTGCAGTTGTAGATCAAGGCTTACCTTGTATTCAGATCAAGGATAGTGAGCAGTAGTGATTGGCAGCGTGGAGCCACACAGCCGCCTCGTAGAGAGCGACTGGCAGTGTGGATTATTCCGAGAGAGACGCTGCAAGCGTCTCTTGTACATCCGCCCCGCCTGTAGTCACCAATCGGCGAGCCGATGTGACGTCATTCAGGCCGGCCACAGACGCATACTGCGCATGCCTCAATCTTCGGCGCCGGCAAAACAGCTGACGGCGCCTCGGAGAGAGAGGAGGCAGTCGCGTTGTGGTGTCCTAGCAACCAAGGACACCCAGAGGCGCACTGCACATGTCCCAGTCCCCAGCGTCAGCCTGACTAATGCCGGCACGAGGAGGGGAGAAAGAGCAGCTGCATCTCGGCTGACCCGGCAGCCAGGAACACCATAATGCGCCAGTCACCTTTGAATCAAAGGTGTGGCGCTGGGCGGCCGCACAATGTAGAAAGCATCCCTGGACAACGCAGGGAGCACATCCCAGGGTCTAGAAGCAGCATCAAAGTATATGTATTGGTCTGGTAACAAAAACGTATTGGATTAAAAATATAATCAAGGTTTTTTAGGAGGCGACTGAATTATTATAACAACAATCAGGGTAGGGAAACCAAGCAGCGAAAAAATAATAAATAAACAATCTATGTATACATTGATAAGTAACAATTATTAGATAGTAAATGATGAAAAAAAAAAACAAAAAAAAAAAAAACATAAGCTCAGCAATATAGTACTTAGACAGAGATAAGATACATACATATATTCGTAGATAACGTTGGATTATTGGATAATTATGATTATACAACAAAGAGGACCAAAACTCTATGGTACAGTATCTGGACAGAAAGCTAGGAAAGAGGTGGAACAGTAGATTTATAGAAAAGGTTTATAAGTTTGGGCCTCATTGATACCGGGGGGAAATGTGGCACATAGACGTTCTATCCACATAGTTTCTTTTTGACAAACTATTTTGTCCCAGTCTCCACCCCTGGGATCTGTTGGGACCACTGCCAGCACAATAAATGAGATCAGGGAGACATTGAATTTATGATAGAGGTCTAGATGCCTGTTTACTGCTGTTACCATTTTCCCCTCTCCTGAATAATAGACATGGTCCTTAATTCTGCAACGTAGGTGTCTAATGGTTTTACCTACGTAAAACGCGCCACATTGGCATAGCATGAGGTACACCACTCCTTTTGTATCACAGTCTGCATAAAATTTGGGGGTAAATGTTTCCCCATTTGGTAATAGGAAGGTTTTCCCTTCTTTCACCCATGGGCAGAAGGAACATTTGCCACATTGTGAAATCCCTACTTTCGATTGTTTATACTTGGGGGTGGTTACAAAGTGGCTCGAGGTTAATTGGTCACCCAAAGATCTCGTTTGTCTAAATGTAATTTGGGGGGAGGGGCCAATGTATTTATTGATAGTAGGGTCCTCTTGGAGGATCGGCCAGTGTTTACTGAGAATGTCGCGTAGCTGTTGATGCTGTTGCGAGAATTTGGTGATAAATCTCACCAAAGTGTTAGTGGTGGGGTGTGGCCAAGATGGCAACCTAGGAGGACGTGTTGCATGAAGCTCTGCTGAAGGACATCCTAATATCCTGACTCCTGGCTAATACCTTGCGAGGGGAACCTCCTATAATAGCCTGAATGCCATATAGAACACGTCGGCGGGCCACAAAGCTACGATTCCCGCAGAATCTGGATGATATAGCCCCGCTTGCGAACTCACACGTGGCGGAATCCCCCCGGAGGATATCCAATATGGCGTCTCAGACAGAGGCCGCAGACCCGACGGAGACGGCACAGCTCGGATTCCCGGAGGTTATGGCTGCGATCGCCTCCTGCCAGGCTGCTTTGACGAGCAAGATCGAATCTGTACAGCTGGACGTGAGTCTGATTAGACAGGACCAGGACAAGCTTCGGTCGAGAGTGTCGGAGGTGGAGGAGCGGGTAGGCCTGACCGAGGATGCGGTCGCGGACCATTCTGCATCCATCCGCACGCTACAGACGAAAGTCCGGGCTCTAGAGTACAAAGTAGATGATTCCGAGAACCGGAACCGAAGAAACAATCTTCGGATTGTTGGAATGCCAGAAGGCGCTGAGGGGAAAAATCCTACGGTCTTTGTGGAGGAGCTACTGAAAACCCTGCTCCCAGCGGCGCAGTTTTCCCCCTTTTACACTGTGGAACGAGCGCATCGGGTCCCTCCTGTTCCCGGGCCGCCTGGATCCAACCCCCGCACCCTGATCTTCCGTATGCTTAACTTCAGGGACCGGGATGCGGTACTGAGAGAGGCGCGCAGGGTAGGTGAAGTAAAGTTCCAAAATGCAAACCTGCTTTTTTTTCCAGACTATTCTGTAGAAACACAGAAAATGCGCAGGTCTTTTGACCAAGTGAAAGCATCGCTTAGAGCACGGAACATTAAGTATAGCATACATTTTCCGGCCAGACTGAGGGTACAGGATGGTGAGACGGTTAAATTCTTTACATCTCCCCGGGAGGCTGCCACCTGGCTCGAGGCTCTCCCACAACACCGTTAATTTAGTGTTTGCTTTCTTTTCTCCCTGATTTGACATGGAACTCACAATGTAGTTATCATCTTCTTAAATGCTAAAGCTATTCTCTACTACTTGTACTCAGCGATGGTGACTTTGGTGCAAGCAGCTAGTTTTGTGCTAACCCGTTACTCTGGATGTCTTGGATGGCAAATCCTTCCGAGCACACCTAGCATAGAGGAAGATTGACCCATGGATGACCCTCTAGGAGTTATCCCATTGCACCAGTTGTTGTTCTGATCGCTGTGTGGGATAAGGATGCTGTTGGATCAGTTGTCCAGTGCAGTGCCACAGGGACGTGCATGAAGTGAATTCTTGAACTTTAGATCCTGATGCCTGCTTGGACTTTACAAATGCTGAGAGCAGCTACTGGGAGATAACTAACCTGAAGATGGTCTATGGGAGGGAGGGGGGGTCCTGTTCTATATATTTTTTTTTTTTTTGGTTTTGGTTTTATTTTCCTTTTCTCCTGAATAGGTGCCCCCGTGATAACTATTAAGAAAGGATCACCGTACTTTATATATTTTTATTTTCAGCATCGCAGTTTAAAGCGATTGCATCTGGAATGGTAGTGCTGTTATTAAGAAATGTGCCCCTGTAATCAATCCAGGAGAATTGTTATACTAATATGGTTATTAGTAATCAAGTTAAGAGAGAGAGTGTGCCTAACACTTGGGCATTGTAACTAAGATATTTACCCCTGCAACAGCCCAGGGGACATGAATCTTTATAACAAATGATATATGTTTTCGTTACTGGCTGAGTTAAATGAGAGGATGCCCAGAGCCCTCACACTGTAACCAAGATCTGTGCCCCTGCATTAGTTCAGGAGAAATAGGCTGTTATATTATATATGTCTTGTAAGCATCTCTGTTGTCTGGCTAGACAACCTCATCGTATTTGAGTCCACGCCCCTACTACGGTTGTAATAGTTGGGATTTATGGGTACTGACACATCACCAGTTTCAAGGGGGTGTGGGGGAGGGGGGGGTGGTTTCTGCCGTTGCAGACACAAGGGAGTTGAATATGTTCTTAGTTTTTCTAAACGAGGAGTTGCTCATGATACAAGAGGGATAAGATGCCCTTCACTACAGTACGAATTAAGTGTAGATTTAAGCTTAGATCTATTTCTGTATAGAGTACATGATGCTGGGATATGCTGTCCCTTCAGTAGTTTGGGGGATGGGTGGGGCTTGCGGATCCTGATACAAGTTTCTTTTGGCAAATTGTTAGATGGCTGACATCTCTATTATGTCGTGGAATGTCAGGGGATTAAACTCAGCCGTCAAGAGGTCTCTTGTCTTTAGATATATACAGAAACACTTACCCCATGTATGCATTTTACAGGAGACGCATCTGATTGGCTCTAAAATTCTTGGGTTAAAAAAGGCCTGGGTGGGAGCACATTACCATTCTACCTACTCTGGCTATGCTAGGGGGGTGAGTGTTTTGATTCGCAGGTCCCTCCCATTCCAGATTCTTGATGTTAAGACGGATGTTGAGGGAAGATATGTGATAATCCATATGACTGTACACACCAGGCCAATGGTATTGGTGGGTCTGTACCTTCCCCCTCCTGCAAGGGCCCAACTTCTCTATGACATTATGCAAATTGTCATGGGATACCATACACAAGCAGTATTTATTTTTGGAGACTTTAATTTGGTGCCCTCCCAGGAGGCGGATAGACTTAACCCCGGGTCTCGCATCTCGTCGGAGCTGCAGAATTGGGCAAGTACGTTTGCGCTGACAGATGCATGGCGACATTTTCATCCTAGGGACCGAGAGTACACCTGCCACTCAGCTTCATACAGGGCCCTATCCCGTATAGACTTGGCATATGTATCAGGGGGTGCACTCTGTTGGACGAGGGAGGTAAAACACTTGGCACGAGGTGTCTCAGACCATGCTCCCCTAAGCCTTGTTCTCTCTTTGGATAGACCTACAGGCCCTAGGCTGTGGCGTCTATCCAGATACTGGGCGCTGGACGAGCGGATTCAGGAGGTGCTGCCGGAGGCTATTTGTAGTTTTTGGCTGCGACATAATGAATCTGTGGACTCCCTGATCCTCTGGGATACCTTTAAGGCCTGGGTTAGGGGGGAGTATATATCCCGTATCTCTTCACTTCAGAAAGAGGCGGGTCGATCCCTGGAGCGATTGGAGGGAGAGGCGGGGGAAACTGAAGCTGCATATGTAAGAACACCTACTGAACCCAATTACCACTCTTGGCAGAGAGCTCTGAGGGAACTGTCCCTATTTAATATAGAACAAACTAAGAAATCCATGCTGCATTCCACACAGAGGATATTTGAACATGGTAATAAAAATGGGAGATTGTTGGCCTGGCTGGCGCGGGGACAGATGGCAACCACACACATAACGGGGGTACGGGATGATAACGGAGTGTTGCTGACCTCTCCGGAGGATATTAATGCTAGATTTTCCCGTTTTTTCAGTGATCTATACACTTCCAGAACTAGTGGTAATTATTTGACATTGCAGGAGTACTTGAATAACATCCCCTTTCCTACACTATCTGAGGAGCATAGGGCAATGATGGATAAGGATATATCCCTGGAGGAGGTACAGGCAGCGATTGGGGGCTTGCAGAAAGGGAAAACCCCGGGGGTGGATGGGCTCCCCACGGAGTTCTACTCTCAGAATATGGAGCTGCTTGCTCCTAAACTTACGTCACTTTTTGCTGCATTTGCGGGGAGGGGTGCTTTACCGGAGTCCATGGAGGAGGCGGTCATAGTCTTGATCCATAAACAGGGTAAGGATCCTCAGGAGTGTGCGTCCTACCGGCCCATCTCATTACTTAACGTGGATACCAAAATTCTAGCCAAAATCCTTGCCACCCGCTTGTCCTCAATCATTTCCACTTTGATCCACGTTGACCAGACCGGTTTTATGCCGGGCAAGGGGACAGACATTAATATTAGGCGTCTCTTCCTCAACCTGTCCATTGCCCATGATAACTGTGGGGATAGAGTGATCGCCTCCTTGGACGCTGAGAAGGCGTTTGACTCTGTGGAGTGGGATTTTCTTGGGGAAGTGCTGGAGAGATTTGGTTTTGGTCCTGGCTTTCGCCAATGGATCAAACTTTTGTATAGAGCACCGAGGGCTAGGGTGCGCACCAACGATAGGATATCTGACCCCTTCCCACTCCACAGAGGCACTCGCCAGGGGTGCCCACTATCGCCTAGTCTGTTCGCTCTGGTCCTGGAGCCACTGGCGATTTTGATCAGGGAGTCTTCGGAGATCAAGGGGATGCAGATTGGTAGACTTGAAGAGAAAATCTCATTATACGCGGACGACGCACTACTTTACTTGAATGATGCAGGACCATCTCTGCTGGCCGCTCTGACCATCTTTGATAGATTTGGTGCTGCATCGGGGATTCGAATAAACTGGTCTAAATCGGTCCTTTTCCCTCTGGATGGTGGGATCCCTGTCGCGACGGGTGGGGCGCCCCTTCAGTGGGTCTCAGAGTTTAAGTACCTCGGGGTTCGAGTATCCAGGGATGTTGCTCATTACTACAACCTGAATATACTTCCATTGCTCTACCTCCTGAAGGAACGTTGCCGAGCATGGTCTGGACTACCCTTGAATTTGCTGGGGCGTATAAACATCTTGAAAATGATGCTTCTGCCCAAGTTCACTTATCTTTTCAGAAATAGTCCGATCTGGCTTCCGGCGTCCTTCTTTCAGGAAATAGATAAACAAATTATCTCCTTCATTTGGAATGCAGCTGTTCCGCGTCTAGCTAAGACCACACTGCAACTCCCTACACAGCTGGGGGGGCTTGCTCTCCCTAATTTTAAACTTTACTACTGGGCGGCGATGCTAGTGACGACGTACTGGTGGTTTGAAGGGAAACGCTCTAATGCGGCTGTATGTGTGGAGGCGGCGAGGCTGGGCTCGTTACAGGATCTCCAAAATCTGGTATATAGGGGGGTAAAAGCATATGTGGAGCTTCCTGCCCCGACCAAGGCAACACTTCAGGTGTGGAAAATGGCTAGAAGGGGCTTTTCTTTGGTGGGACGTTGGGCGCCGGTACAGCCACTTTGGGGAAATCCTCAGCTACCCCACTACCGAACAATTCCTGATCCCCAGTTGTGGGCAGGATTTGGAATCAAAACCCTAAGAGACATTATGCCCAATGGAGAACTGTTATCCTTTGCACTAATGGCAAGGACGTATAGGCTCCCGGGATGGATGTTTTTCCGGTACGCTCAGTTACGTCATGCGACCCGGGCACAATTCCCTGTCCCGCCACTAATACAATTAGATCCGCTAGAAGACCTGTTGTCCAGTGAGGACCTGGGGAAACCCCTATCTGCCATATATAGTTTGTTGCTGCCCAGGGAGCTGCCCAAGATGGACAGGTTGTGGAATACCTGGAAATTGGACATCCCTACGTTGGATAGAGAGGACTGGGAGACCTCTCTGGAACAGGGGCCCAAACTGGTGATATCAGCAGGGGATAAACTGACACAAATAAACTTTCTTCATAGGGTTTACTTTACCCCGGAGAGGTTATCCAAAATATATCCTGACAGAGATCCCCATTGCCCTAGATGTCAAACTCAGATTGGCACATATCTCCACATGTTCTGGGACTGCCCTGCTTTGTCAAAATTCTGGCTGGGAGTGCATGATCACCTAAACCTTAGAATGGACTTGTCCGTTCCCAAAACACCCGAGATGGCCCTACTGGGAATACATGAGGATGAACACAGATCGCACCATGCAAAAATATTAATCTCGCTTCTATTCTATTACGCAAAAAAAGAGATCCTTGCTAGATGGACCTCTGCTGAACCCCCGACCCTATCCTCCTGGGAAAAGAGAATTAACAAAGCATTGCCCCTCTATAGATTGACGTACACTAGTCGGGGATGCCCATGGAAATTTGATAAGGTTTGGTCACCATGGATGAGCTGACAAGGTTTTGATGTACATGATGGAAATACCTAGTATGCTTTACAAGTAATTACTAATTGAATTGCAGTAGATGCTTTGGAAAATGGTATGATAACAACTATGTGAGCAAGAGATTACCTCCAATCAAAATATGATCTGCATTTATATGTACTCGTATACACATGGTCTGTGTTACTCCTTTCTCTTTTGTACTGTATATTATACCTTTCAATAAAGCACTCCTGATTGTTAAAAAAAAAAAGTGTTAGTGGTAATGGATTTTTGCTTAAACAGTAAAGAGTTTCTTGGCTGGCGTATGGCCTTGTACGCCCTGCGCAGTATAGTCTTGGTATAACCCCTTGCTAGCAATCTGTCCCAAAGCGCCTCTGCTTGGGATTTAAATTCCTCTATATGTGTACAGTTACGACGTAACCTGAGGTATTGTGCGTATGGAATACTTTTAATGAGTGGTCTGGGGTGGGCGCTTTTCGCGTGCAGCAAGGTATTTCCTGCGGTTTCCTTTCTAAACAGAGTGGAGGCTAGACAATTCTCTTTGTCTTTAAAGATAGTTAGGTCTAGAAAGATTATCTGATATGGATGAGCAGAGACTGTGAATTTAAGGTTCATGGAGTTATGATTGATAGTTTGGATAAAGCTATCCAATAAATCTTGAGTACCTGTCCATACCAAGAATATATCATCTATATAGCGCCGCCATATAAGGGCGTGATCAGTATAGATGGCTAAATCCTCATTAGAAAAAATGTTACGTTCCCACCCCCCCAGGTACAGGTTGGCGTAGGCCGGTGCACAACAGGTGCCCATGGCCACGCCCTGTACCTGGAGGAAGTGGGAATCTTTGAAATAAAAGTAGTTACGAGTCAGTACAAATTTCAACAATTCCAAAATAAATTCACAGTAGTCCCAGCTGTAGTGGTCTTGCTCTCGTAGGAACATGCGAGCCATCCCGATGCCCTGCTCGTGAGGGATGCTGGAGTAAAGAGACTCCACATCCAGTGTCACGAGGAGGGCATCGGGAGGGACAGGCAGTCCCTCTATTTGTTTTAAGAGATCAAGTGTATCACGGGTATAGGACGGAAGACTCAATACATGTGGCATTAGAACAAAATCTATAAGGCGGCTGGCATTTTCTGACAGGGATCCAATCCCGGAGACAATTGGGCGGCCGGGGGGTGTTATGCGATGCTTGTGTATCTTTGGTAAGGCGTAAAAGGTAGCCTCTCCCGGTTTTTTCACATTAAGGTAATTGTATGTGTCTTGGTCAATCAAGCCCCTTTGATAGGCCAGTCCAATGATCTCCAGGTATTCTTGTTTAAATTTTAGAATGCGAGTCTCAGGCAGATGGCAATAACAGTTTTTGTTTTGTAAAATCCTATTAACCATGGACTCATAGTGTGTTTTTGTCATGAGGACAATGTTCTCGCCCTTGTCTGAGGCTTTTATTTCTAGATCTGGGTGATTTTGTAGGACTTGGATGGCTTGTCTTTGAGATTGAGAAAGGTTTCCTGGAGTCGATGAGGTAGTTATTTGTTTTATATCATTAATGGTTCCTGTAAGGAATGCCCAAATGTGGGGATTGGTGGTTAGTTCCGGAAACTGTTGTGATTTAGGTTTAAATTTTTTGATCTTCGGTGTCTGTGAAGTAGGCACCGTGATATCTTGTGATTGGTTTAAATCTTGTGATGATTCATTTTCCTCCAATAGGAGTATTAGGTCTCGTAGGACTCGAAAGTCCTCCATAGAGAAGTGTAAAGAATGTGTGCGTCCAGTGTGCTTTGTCTAGTGTTGGGCAGCCGTTGTGTCAAAGGTGGGAGAGTGGTAGGGGGATGGAGTCCCTGATACTGGGTAGAATCCAGCGATAATCAAACATTGTGGGGACGTATGTAACATGGTAGAAAAATAATATTTGATGGATATATTTAGCTCAAATACAGCTAAGACTACTGAATGATCAAGTGGGGGTGGAAAAAGAAAAAAGGAGGGGGGAAAAAGGAAAAGAGGGGAAGGGGGTATGTTCCTGCATAGGATGGTTGGACTATATGACAGAGATCCAAACGAATTGTAACACAGATACCGAACAAGAAATCGGAATAAATCAATATATGGCCAAACTTAAACGTCTCCTTAAAAAGAAAGCTAATCTGCATTGGCACATTGAGTTCCTACAGAAATATGTACGGGAAAATATTAATCCCCTGGGCCTAAGGATTCAACTGTACCCCTCATTTCAAGTAACCTCTCCAGAATTTAAACTTAAATGGGAGAATACACTGACCCAATGTAGTTCTGAACTAATGAAACTCCTGATCTTTTACTATCAAACAGAATTGAACAGTTTGGATCAGGAGATTCTCCTATTACAAACATCTAATGAAAACATCAGGGAACATACACTTTTCTCCAAACGGGTCCAGGAAATTAAAGACTACGTAACAAGAATTACGAAGGACATCATATATAAAAAACAAAATAAATTATCAAAAGACCGACTGGCTTTTTCTGAAGGCTTTGCATACCATTGGCACAAGGCCTTGCAAAGAAAAGGCTCCAGAAACTACAGCCGTACAACTAAAACAAATACCAACTACGGGGCTACGGATGAGGATACCGAATCGGATTCCTCATTCAGATCATCCTCTTCTTTTCCTAGACAAGGCCAACAAAATACCACCAACATCCGTGAAATTTGGGAGCTCGAAAAAGAGACTATGGAGGAGGATATCACACACCCTCCTCCAAAAAACGTCCCCCAAATGCAGATACCAAACTACTACACAACCAAATGATCGATCACTAGCACAACCCAAATATTTGGGCGCCACTGCCCTGCAAGCAATACAAATATTGAGTAACCAATCACAAACACAAAGCACGACACAACCGAACACCATAGATCCCACTGATATAGGTCGCACTAATTTGAACCCCATTGATTCTACCCAGTATCAGGGACTCTATCCCCCTACCACTCTCCCACCTTTGACACAACGGCTGCCCAACACTAGACAAAGCACACTGGACGCACACATTCAAACATCTAACACACAGGCAAATTTTCAATCGCCCACGGACACGATGACACCGACATAACAGTGGGATTGGAAGTTATTAACCTAACCCCCTATCATTTTGAGAAAGAGACACTGGAGGTCCTCAAATTTGGATTGAGCTTCTGCCCCTCTGCTAATATCGACAAATACGAAACAATAAAAGGTGTTTATCTGTTTTCGCGTAATTTAACATACAAATTTTTATTTGACAAACAAGTTGTACAATCCAAACAAGTTAAAGCCATCTCGGAACAAGTGAAACACTTCTCTATGGGGGACTTACGAGTCCTACGAGACCTAATACTCCTATTGGAGGAAAACGAATCATCACAAGATTTAAACCAATCACAAGATATCACGGTGCCTACTTCACAGACACTGAAGATCAAAAAATTTAAACCTAAATCACAACGGTTTCCGGAACTAACCACCAATCCCCACATTTGGGCATTCCTTACAGGAACCATTAATGATATAAAACAAATAACTACCTCATCGACTCCAGGAAACCTTTCTCAATCTCAAAGACAAGCCAACCAAGTCCTACAAAATGCCCTCCTCGTGACACTGGATGTGGAGTCTCTTTACTCCAGCATCCATCACGAGCAGGGCATCGGGATGGCTCGCATGTTCCTACGAGAGCAAGACCACTACAGCTGGGACTACTGTGAATTTATTTTGGAATTGTTGAAATTTGTACTGACTCGTAACTACTTTTGTTTCAAAGATTCCCACTTCCTCCAGGTACAGGGCGTGGCCATGGGCACCTGTTGTGCACAGGCCTACGCCAACCTGTACCTGGGGGGGTGGGAACGTAACATTTTTTCTAATGAGGATTTAGCCATCTATACTGATCACGCCCTTATATGACGGCGCTATATAGATGATATCTTCTTGGTATGGACAGGTACTCAAGATTTATTGGATAGCTTTATCCAAACTATCAATCATAACTCCATGAACCTTAAATTCACAGTCTCTGCTCATCCATATCAGATAACCTTTCTAGACCTAACTATCTTTAAAGACAAAGAGAATTGTCTAGCCTCCACTCTGTTTAGAAAGGAAACCGCAGGAAATACCTTGCTGCACGCGAAAAGCGCCCACCCCAGACCACTCATTAAAAGTATTCCATACGCACAATACCTCAGGTTACGTCGTAACTGTACACATATAGAGGATTTAAACCCCAAGCGGAGGCGCGTCGCGACAGATTGCTAGCAAGG
The DNA here is from genome assembly GCF_042186555.1 of Aquarana catesbeiana. NCBI lineage: Eukaryota > Metazoa > Chordata > Amphibia > Anura > Ranidae > Aquarana > Aquarana catesbeiana. The sequence goes on from NC_133328.1 coordinate 467,991,290, forward strand.
GGTTATACCAAGACTATACTGCGCAGTGCGTACAACAAGGCCATACGCCAGCTGAGAAACTCTTTACTGTTTAAGCAAAAATCCATTACCACTAACCCTTTGGTGAGATTTATCACCAAATTCTCGCAACAGCATCAACAGCTACGCGACATTCTCAGTAAACACTGGCCGATCCTCCAAGAGGACCCTACTATCAATAAATACATTGGCCCCTCCCCCCAAATTACATTTAGACAAACAAGATCTTTGGGTGACCAATTAACCTCGAGCCACTTTGTAACCACCCCCAAGTATAAACAATCGAAAGTAGGGATTTCACAATGTGGCAAATGTTCCTTCTGCCCATGGGTGAAAGAAGGGAAAACTTCCTATTACCAAATGGGGAAACATTTACCCCCAAATTTTATGCAGACTGTGATACAAAAGGAGTGGTGTACCTCATGCTATGCCAATGTGGCGCGTTTTACGTAGGTAAAACCATTAGACACCTACGTTGCAGAATAAGGACCATGTCTATTTTCGGGGGAGGGGAAAATGGTAACAGCAGTAAGCAGGCATCTAGACCTCTATCATAAATTCAATGTCTCCCTGATCTCATTTATTGTGCTGGCAGTGGTCCCAACAGATCCCAGGGGTGGAGACTGGGACAAAATAGTTGTCAAAAAGAAACTATGTGGATAGAACGTCTATGTGCCACATTTCCCCCCGGTATCAATGAGGCCCAAACTTATAAACCTTTTCTATAAATCTACTGTTCCACCTCTTTCCTAGCTTTCTGTCCAGATACTGTACCATAGAGTTTTGGTCCTCTTTGTTGTATAATCATAATTATCCAATAATCCAACGTTATCTACGAATATATGTATATATCTTATCTCTGTCTAAGTACTATATTGCTGAGCTTATGTTTTTTTTTTTTTTTTTTTCATCATTTACTATCTAATAATTAATTGTTACTTATCAATGTATACATAGATCGTTTATTTATTATTTTTTCGCTGCTTGGTTTCCCTACCCCGATTGTTGTTATAATAATTCAGTCGCCTCCTAAAAAACCTTGATTATATTTTTAATCCAATATGTTTTTGTTACCAGACCAATACATATACTTTGATGCTGCTTCTAGACCCTGGGATGTGCTCCCTGCGTTGTCCAAGGATGCTTTCTACATTGTGCGGCCCGCCCAGCGCCACACCTTTGATTCAAAGGTGACTGGCGCATATGGTGTTCCTGGCTGCCGGGTCAGCCGAGATGCAGCTGCTCTTTCTCCCCTCCTCGCGCCGGCATTAGTCAGGCTGACGCTGGGGGACTGGGACATGCGCAGTGCGCCTCTGGTGTCCTTGGTTGCTAGGACACCACGACGCGACTGCCTCCTCTCTCTCCGAGGCGCCGTCAGCTGTTTTGCCGGCGCCGAAGATTGAGGCATGCGCAGTATGCGTCTGTGGCCGGCCTGAATGACGTCACATCGGCTCGCCGATTGGTGACTACAGGCGGGGCGGATGTACAAGAGACGCTTGCAGCGTCTCTCTCGGAATAATCCACACTGCCAGTCGCTCTCTACGAGGCGGCTGTGTGGCTCCACGCTGCCAATCACTACTGCTCACTATCCTTGATCTGAATACAAGGTAAGCCTTGATCTACAACTGTACAACTACACATTGTTTTACAGATTAGCATATACTCTTACACTCACTGTTTATTGTTTTTCTATGGGCTTACCTTTATGACAGTTTTACCAGGAGT
>NC_133328.1:470278874-470311205 GCF_042186555.1 Aquarana catesbeiana
GGCTTTGGTTGGAGTTATAAAAAAAAAAAAAAAAAAAAGAAAAAAAAGAAAAAGAAACCAAAGCCTGTGGAGGCCAATACCTATTAACTGAAGGCTACAGTTTTTCGTCAATTCTATGGTGTAGTGACTGAGACTAATCAATCATCAATAGGCAATATTCATTTCCTCCAGCCACCCACTCCAAACTCTATCAAATTTCAACTGGCAACCTCTATTGAGATAAGTATCTTTATATAATGGAAGGCTATCGTTAACCAAACGTTTCCACTGAGCACTTGAGGGGGGATAAGATTTTTTCCATTGAAGTGCTATGATTTTCCTAGCATAAAATAAAAGCAAACCAATCATCGTGCGTTTAGCTGTAACAGGAACTAGGTTTTTTATTAGGCCCAACATACAGATCTCCATTGACAGTGGTAAATTGGTCGATGCAATTTTATTGATTAGGGCAAGGACCTCCCCCCAGAATTGTTGTATCTTTGGGCAATGCCAGAAAATGTGAGAAAAATCTCCTGGGGTGGAGCCACATCTCCAACACTCAGGAGAATGGGCGGAATTTATCAAATGAAGTCTGTGTGGGGTGAAATACGCACGATGTACTATTTTAAATTGCACTAATTTGTCACGTATAGAGACTAGCGAGCTAAAAGGGAAGTCCCAAACATTATCCCAATCATCGCTATTCAAAGCAGGAATGTCACGCTGCCAACGGGACAAAAGGCCGTCCAACGGTGGCAAGAACACATAGATTAGATGCGCATATAAGCGCGATGTAGGTTTCTTAGTACAACCGGATCTAAGTATGTTCTCCAGCTTAGACTGTGTTAGAATACAGGAGGAATGTGGGAATTGGGCTTCAAATGCGTGCAAAAGTTGAAAATAGCGGAACTGATAATGTTGCGGTAGGTTATACTGAGAGGAAAGCTGGCGAAAAGGAAGCAATGAAGTGGAAGACACCACTTGCGAGATTAGTTTTATACCATATCTAGTCCATGCCTGAGGGTCTATAGATTTATAAAAATGTGGTAAATTAGGGTTTAGCCATAGGGGGGCATTAGGGGAAATTTCAGTCTGAGTGTATTTTTCAATGACTAAACCCATTTTCCAGGCCCGTAGGGTAGTAAGCATGGAAGGAGTTAATAGGTATGGGGCACATGGACCTCTATAAATTAAATGTCGAAGGGATTCCCAGGAGCCCGCCACCGTGGCCTCCAGAGCGGAGGCTGCATTGGTTTTATCGGGATTTAACCACCAGGCCACTGTTACAAGCTGTGTCGCCAAGAAATACTTATAGCAATCCGGAAAAGCCATGCCACCCCGTGACAGTGGCCTCATCAATGTCGATAGCTTATATCTGGGTGGTGAGGGGCCCCAGAGAAACTCCGAGAAACGTTGGTTTAATTTAGTGAAAAAGGATTTAGGAATCCACTGCGGGGAATGGCGGAATAAATAAATGAATTTGGGAATGACCTTCATTTTGAGCAAGTTAACCCTTCCCCAAACCGACAGGGGCAGGTTATTCCATGCCTTGAGTTTAACTTTCATATCCCCCACTACCGGCTCTAAATTTAGTTTAAGAAAATCTGAGGCTTGTGCGGAGACATAGACCTCAAGATATTTAAAGGAGTCAACCCACTTCAATGGGCTGTCTGGGGAGGATGTGGCTTTTGCTGCCTGATCTATTGGAAATAAAGTAGATTTTGACCAATTAACCCGAAGGCCCGTTACTGTGGAGAATGTATTGAGGAGTGACAAAGCACCCTGAAGTGATGGACCCGCATCCCCGAGAAACAGAACCATATCGTCTGCGTACAGGGCTACCCTCTCCTCTAGCATGCCAATACGGAGCCCCTTAATATGAGGCGATGTGCGAAGGGCCTCTGCAACCGGCTCCATGGCTAAGGCAAATAAAGCCGGGGAGAGAGGGCAACCCTGTCTAGTTCCCCGGAAAAGTCGAAATGGAGTTGAGAGTCTAGAACCCAAACGAATCGATGAAGTAGGACACCTATAGATCACCTGCAACCATGATATAAACCGTAGTGGAAAACCCATTCTACGTAGAGTCTCCCACAAGAAGGGCCACTCTACTGTATCAAACGCCTTTTCTATATCTAATAGGGCAATAGCCCTTGTACCAGAGTTGTTGTGTTGAGCATGTATATTGGTGAAGAGTCTCCTAAGATTGACATCAGTGGACCTTTTGGGCATAAATCCTGTTTGATCAGGGTCAATAACCGCAGGTAGTAGTGGGTATAAACGAGTAGCCAACAGTTTGGTTAAAATTTTGAAGTCATTATTTAATAAGGCTATTGGTCTATATGAGGCACATAGCTCTGGATCCTTGAGGTCCTTATGGATCAGAGTAAGATAGGCCTGATGCATTGAAGGGGGCAAATCACCCTTCAATAAACAGATAGTATACAATTGGGCTAATATGGGTGCTAAAAGTGCTGCGTGTGCTCTATAGAAATCTATTGGAAGGCCATCAGGCCCTGGCGCCTTTCCCATCGGGAAGGACCGTATGACCTTTAAAACCTCTGAGGCCGTAAAAGGGCGTACCAATGACTCTCGTTCCTCGTCCGACAACCAGCCAAGTGCCAATGGATCTAAAAGGTTTTGCAACGACTCTGGCTGGAAGTCGGGGGGAAGAGCAGAGGTATAAAGTGTTTGGTAGAAGGCTTTAAACATTTGTAGAATTTCTACCTGAGAGGTCACCGTATCCCCAGTTGGAGACCGCAGACCAGAGACCACTGTAAGTGGGTATTCATGCTGCGCCAGCATAGCCAGGAAACGACCATTTTTGTCTCCCTGTTTGAAGAGCCGCTGCCTTCCTTTGTGCATATCCAATCGCGTAACCTCCGTCAAATGTAAATTTAGTGAACTCCGGGCAGCACTTAATGCATCAAAACGAGCTATTGTGGGATCTGCACTGTAGATTACTGTTTGATCCTCTACCATCTGTTGTAACCTATGAGTTTCCCGGCCTTGCTGCCTCTTGACACTTGCGATGATTGAAATATATTGCCCTCTAGTATAAGCCTTGAATGTGTCCCAAACCATCTGTGGAGTTGAGGAGCCTTCATTAAGATCCCAAAACTCCGCTAATCTAGGTGAGATAATGTCAGCCACCTCAGGGTGGGAAATCCACTGTGCCCCCAGCCTCCACAAGGCCGCATCACGAAATGCAGATGAGCGAAACTCGATTACCAATGGGCTATGATCAGACAGCCCGCTAGGTAAGTACTTGGCCCCTATTACATCTGTCAGCAAAGCCGGATTAGAGAAAGCCAGGTCAATTTGTGAGGCAGTCCTGTGGGAGGCCGAAAAGCATGAGTATGCCCTTGTGGCCGGGTGTTTCCATCTCCATATCTCCTGCAGCCCCATTGCCTGAGCCCAAGTAGATAGCTCAGAACTATAGTTCTTAAATGGGACAGGTCTATCCAAGTCTGGGGAGATAGTAGAGTTGAAGTCACCTATCACCAGTAATTTTGCCGGATAAAAGGAAGCAGCTTTTTCCAAGACCTTATATAACAAATCATGTGAAAAGGATGGGGGAATATAAATATTTATAATTATGTATCGTTGAGACCAGTGTGAAAATACCACAATTGCAAACTTGCCCTGGGGATCTGTACACACATCCTCAACCACACAGGAAAATTTCTTATGTATTAGAATTGAGACCCCTCTAGCATAAGAGGAGTAAGTAGCATGGATAGCCCTCTGGATCCAGGGTTTTTTAAGGGTTAAAACCTTGCTGCCTGTGAGGTGAGTTTCCTGTAAGAGAATGAGGTGTGGGGAATGGGTTTTTAAATATCTTATCAACAGTGCCCGTTTGAATTTGGAATTAAGGCCTCTGACGTTCCACGAAAGGACCGAAAATTTTTCAACTAGGGGAGTAGCCATATAGGTTTAAGGGACCATGACCAAATAAAATGACAGGAGGTACACAATTTAGGGTAACTCACAAGCAGCAAAATCTCTAAATTATACCAACATGTACCAGCAATGTTAGATTTTTGAAGCAAATTTATACAAACTAAGACCACAACAAAAAACAAAATAAAACAAAAAATACCCAAGCACAAAGTGCTTATCCTACTAAATCCCATCTCCTCTCCCAAAAAAGAAAAAGGGAGGAGAATTAGGAATAGTTTTACCCCAAAAAAAAAAAAAAAGAAGAAAAAACAAACTACAACTATAGATTATAGATATACCCCTAAGAGGGGATATCGTACTACAATTTGTTCAAGCATCTTGCAGCTGAATGGGTGTGGGTATAAACCCATCCACCACTAAAAAAAAAAAAAAAAAAAAAAAAAAGGCAGGGGGGGGGGGGGGGAGTTCAAATAAGTCAATAAGTCAAAAAATAATGAGTAAAGGATTTGGGTTATGACTTGACTCTCGGTGTAAGAGGCAGTCCAAATCCGAGAGGCTGAGCAGTCCAACTCCAGATAAAGTGCATTTATTTAGGCATTCATTAAGTCCATGGAAAAAAAAAAAAAAAAGGAAAAAAGGATTTCAGACTTATGTAGAGGAACTATAATGGTGGGAATATTACCCACAGCCCATATATCACCCACGACCATCTAGCCAGGATGTAGCGGCCTCCGGATCAGTAAAAAAATGTGCTCGGTCACCATCTACAACTCGGAGCTTGCTGGGATATAATAAACTAAACTTGAGGCCCTTATCTTTTAGAACTTCAGGGGAATAATCAGGAAACAACATAATTTTTGCATTGTTGAACCGCAGTTCTTGTTTGGCTCTAGCTGCAGCCAGTATCCTATCTCTGTCCCTGGAATTCAAAAGCCTTAGTAAAAGCGGCCTGGGAGGGTTGCCAGGAATTGGAGGGGTTGGTGGGATTCTGTGTGCCCTTTCTACCACAAATGTAGGAGGCATGGCAGGTAGATCTAATAATGATATGAGGAAGGATTCCGCAAATTCAGCGGGTTTATTACCTTCTATTTTTTCAGGAAGACCTATGATCCTTAGGTTGTTTCTCCTCATGCGATTTTCTGTGTCCACCGACTTCTCCTGTAAAGCCTTTACCTGCAATTGCAGAGCACGAAGGTTCCTGGAATCTGCTCTGGTATCATCCTCTAGCTGTGAAATCCGACTCTCAGCCTCTGCAAAGCGGGATCTAAATTTATCCATATCGTGCCGAACTAAGCTGATATCAGAAGCCAAATGATCTATTTTGACCATTACTTGGTCATTCCCTGATTTAATTGCTGCCAGCAGCTCGGCATGAGAGGCTGCATGGGAGGCTGCAGATGAGGAAGCAGGATCAGAGAGCGTCTGTGTGCCGACCGACATATTCCCTGTGAAGAGCCTCGTGGGTAGTATCGTGGCGTCGGCAGCAGCAGGCTTAGCGGTGCTGGATGCGGTGGAGGTAGTGGAGGACCGGAGCTTGCCCGGAGATATGGTAGGACCTCGCGGTGCACCGAGGGCCTTTTTCTTTCCCAGGGTGCCTAGGTACAGCCGAGTCTAGGGAGAATCGGCGCTGGAAGTCAGCCCTGTCAGCGCTGGAGGATATTCAGGATGGATGTTGGAGCGGAGCTCAGCCTGCACGCGTCCTCTCGCTCTCTCTTACATCCCGGAAGCCCCCCTGATTACTGCTCTTGCAATTTATAATTTATAATAATTGATTGATTACCAATTGTTAATAATTTAATAATAATTTTCTTAATTCATTTTTTAGTTAATTAATTAATTCATTTTATATCCGAGGTATATTTATACATTTATATATATATATATATATATTTTTTATGTGTTTAATCAATTAATTCTTTGATTGATTTCTTCAAACGTCATAAAATTATTATCATCCACTATTAATCAGCAAGTTCTTTACTCATATTTACATTCACTTCGGTCTACAACCGTCTTCCTCTTTAACCATTTAAGGACCAGCCTCGTTTTGGAATTTAGGTGTTTACATGTTTAAAACAGTTTTTTTTGCTAGAAAATTACTTAGAAAAAAAACGTTCTAACACCCTAGAGAATAAAATGGTGGTCATTGCAATACTTTTTTTCACACCGTATTTGCGCAACACTCTTACAATCACGCTTTTTTTGGAAAAATTCACTTTTTTTTAATAAAAAAATAAGACAACAGTAAAGTTAGCCCAATTTCTTTTTATATTGTAAAAGATAATGTTACGCCGAGTAAATTGATACCAAACATGTCACGCTTCAAAATTGCGCCCGCTCGTGGAATGGCGTCAATCTTTTACCCTCAAAAATCTCCATAGGCAACATTTAAAAAATTCTACAGGTTGCATGTTTTGCGCTACAGAGCAGGTCTAGGGCTAGAATTATTGCTCTCGCTCTAACAATCGCAGCGATACCTCACATGTGCGGGCACGATTCACGTATGTGTTCGCTTCTGCGCGCGAGCTCGTCGGGACGGGGCGTTTAAAAAAAAATATTTTTTATTTTTCTTATTTATTTTATATGATTTTATTTATTTTTACACTGTTTTAAAAAAAATTGTGTCACTTTTATTCCTATTACAAGGAATGTAAACATCCCTTGTAATAGAAAAAAGCATGACAGGTCCTCTTAAATATGAGATCTGGGGCAAAAAGACCTCAGATCTCAAATTTACACTAAAATGCAATAAAAAAAAAAGTAAATTTAAAAATTTAAAATGAAAAAAAATGACATTGAAAAAAATATGCCTTTAAGACGTATGGGCGGAAGTGACATTTTGCAGCTTCCGCCCAGCAGTGTTATAGAGACAAGTGGGTGCCATCTTCCCCTCACTCGTCTCCAGGCACAGCAAGGGGACAGACGCGATCGCCTCTGCCGCTACTGACGGCTCCGGTAAGCGGCGGAGGGCACTGGATCACGGCAGGAGGGGGGGTCCTCTCCCACCACCAATAAAAATGATCTCACGGCGAATCCACTGCAGAGACCACTTTTATCTTGTAGCCGACCACCGCACGAAAAGGGGGATACCGGGGTTATGGCAGCTAGCTGCTGCCATAACAACGATATCCGCTGGCAAAGTTAGGACGTACATTGGCGTGCAGCGGTCAGCAAGTGGTTAAATCTGTCTATTTGATTGACGGGTCGGCCAGCCCATCAGATTTCTCTGTTTATATTTCCTCTGTATTTAAGACTGCCAGATTTGCCAGCCAATCATGGTCTGATAAAGAAGGTGTAGCTTCGAAATGCACTACCATTCCTTGCCACTGTGAATAATCACTTTTCCTGTTCCTGTGAAGTCATGACCAGCTGCTTTTTGTTTCCTGCTTCCTGGTTCCCAGCCTCCTCTGAATTTCTATAAGATCACACCAGTGCCCAAGGCTGCAAAGGCAAAACAGGATGCCAAATAGGACGTTTATGAGACTCCAGGACTGAACTCATCAAATTTAACTTGTGAGTTACTACTTGTTTTTATTAAATATATGATTTATACTGCACTCAGTCTTGCACCCTTCTGTTCCCATTTCTACACAGAGCCCATCACTTCACTCTAAGGGAGCTGCCTTTGGTGCTAGTCATACAAGATCTCGGATCATTCATGAACATTATGTTTTAACAAATGTTTTAATATTATGTGTGCTTACTCACACACACATTTTATGTATACCTATATTCCAATTGCTATATAATTTTATGTTATCACCACATCTAACGCTGCTGTTCTCCCCTGTTTTTAACTTTGCCATTATAACAAGGATCCAAGAGGGTGGCCAACCAGTATTGGGTCCTCTCTCTAATGCCATGAATCCTGGTGCTCTTTCACAGGCAGTGGAGCATGAAGGAGCCTATCCACCACAAATTACCAGCAGCAAAGAAGTCTTACTCATCAAGGTTACTGAGGAAAACATTTTCCCTAGCTATCTCCTCCAAACCAATTATAACTCCTGGGATTTGTGAAGGATAATACTCACCCCTGCAAATCTGCCTCATGTTCTCCTATTCCACCATGCCACCACTGCAACTCTTTCTTTTCTTACTCCTGCTCCTCATGCTCCTCCCAGGCCTGCTGTAGCCTCACTAGGATGGAGCCTGAATAAAGGGGACCCCGAGACACCAACTGTCCTGGATCTCACAGGACTGTCCCAGGACTTCAACAAAATCCCAGAGTCCCATGGATCCGGGCTGTGTACCAGAGCCCAATACCTTAAACAATTCTGACACTTGACTTCACTAGGGACATGCTAGCACTGGGCACCCAGGGCATGTTCCCAGTAGGAGATTCCCCAAGTCGCCGATGCTGCGATCACCAGGCATTGCTGAAGCTGGCATCTTTCCCCACCAGCTGCCTGTCATAACACAAAATGTCAGAGCTGAGGGAATCTTCCCCTAAACTTCTCCTCAGCTCTGACATATCTCATGACAAGCATGAGGGGGAGCCTGGGAGGAAGGACATCTCCCAGCATTGAGAATTTAAGCTTTGTGGATTTCAAGGACATTGGGCAAATGAGAGCACAATGACCTGTGGGGATAACAAAGTTCTATACTAGGAATAAGAGGATGTGTGCAAAAGGGAGGTGGGTTTTCATTTTAGGGATTGATTTGGGGGTAATAGGAGGATTTGGGCAGGGAGTGATTTGGGGGGTAGTGCTGGGGTGTGGATTTGTGCTAGAAGTGGTGAGAGGAATTGTCCTGGGAGGGGAGATTATGGGGGAGAGAGGATTTGTGCTGGGGGGGATTGGGAGGAGGATTTGTACTTGGAGGGGGAATAGGGTGGAAAGTCAGGATGAGCTTCGAGTTCGAGTCGAGCCCATGTTCAACTCGACTGTTTGATCGTTTGTCGAATTGCGAATGATATGGGCCGTTCACGCCAAATTCGAGTGGCGCATCACGGCCCATAATTCACTGCGGCATCGCAGTGCGTTGCTGGCTGATGATTGGCCAAGCATGTACTATGACCCACATGCTTGGCCAATCACAGCGCCATCTGTACAGAGAGCCGTAATTGGGCAAAGCCATGGTGGCTTTGGCCAATTATGGCTCAGGGGGTTTAGTACATGCTCCACACTATTTAAGGCCGCCTGCACGTCGGCCCTGTGTAGTGTGTTCTGGCGTTGAGAGAGAGATAGAGAGAGAGAGAGAGTGACAGTGTCATTTGATTTAAGGCGAGTCAGTTAGTTGCACTTACAGTGTATTGAGTATATATACGTATGCATCCTAAGTGTTGTGTGTATATATATATATATATATATACACACTGTATTCTGTATTCAGTTTAGCTAGATCCGTTCCTGTTATTCCTGTACTTACAGCTACCTGAATAAAATTGCTGGTGTTCTTCTGATCCTATTAGTCCTATTAGCTACAGTATTTACAGATAGTGTAGTGCGTCCTCTGCACAGTGTGCACCTAAAGCTACCTGAAGAAAATTGGTGGTGTTCTTCTGATCCTATTAGTACCGCAGGCAGCTGCAGTATTTACAAGTTAGTGTAGTGCGTCCTCTGCACAGTGTGCACCTAAAGCTACCGGAAGAAAATTGGTGGTGTTCTTCTGATCCTATTAGTACCGCAGGTAGCTACAGTATTTACAAGTTAGTGTAGTGTGTCCTGCACAGTGTGTACCTAAAGCTATCTGAAGAAAATTGGTGGTGTTCTTCTGATCCTATTAGTACTGCAGGCAGCTGCAGTATTTACAAGTTAGTGTAGTGCGTCCTCTGCACAGTGTGCACCTAAAGCTACCTGAAAAAAATTGGTGGTGTTCTTCTGATCCTATTAGTACCGCAGGCAGCTGCAGTATTTACAAATTAGTGTAGTGCAGCCTCTGCACAGTGTGCACCTAAAGCTACCTGAAGAAAATTGGTGGTGTTCTTCTGATCCTATTAGTACCGCAGGCAGCTGCAGTATTTACAAGTTAGTGTAGTGCGTCCTCTGCACAGTGTGCACCTAAAGCTACCTGAAGAAAATTGGTGGTGTTCTTCTGATCCTATTAGTACCGCAGGTAGCTACAGTATTTACAAGTTACTGTAGTGTGTCCTTTGCACAGTGTGCACCTAAAGCTACCTGAAGAAAATTGGTGGTGTTCTTCTGATCCTATTAGTACCGCAGGCAGCTGCAGTATTTACAAGTTAGTGTAGTGCATCCTTTGCACAGTGTGCACCTAAAGCTACCTGAAGAAAATTGGTGGTGTTCTTCTGATCCTATTAGTATTTACAAATTAGTGTAGTGCGTCCTCTGCACAGTGTGCACCTAAAGTATTTACAGTTAGTGTACTGCGTCCTCTGCACAGTGTGCACCTAAAGCTACCTGAAGACAATTGCTGTTGTTCTGATCCTATTAATACCACAGGCAGGCAGCTACAGTATTTACAGTTAGTGTACTGTGTCCTCTGCATAGTGTGCACCTAAAGCTACCTGAAGACAATAGCTGTGGTTCTGATCCTATTAATACCACAGGCAGGTAGCTACAGTATTTACAGTTAGTGTACTGTGTCCTCTGCACAGTGTGCACCTAAAGCTACCTGAAGACAATTGCTGGTGTTCTCATACTAATAATACTACAGGCAGGCAGTTTTATATATATATACATATATATATATATATATATATATATATATATATATATATATATATATATATATATACACATCCCAGTTTTGTGCAGCTCACTGCAGGCCATTAGTATGTCTGGAAGGCCAACAAGGAGAGGCAGACAGTCACAAGCCAATAAAAGAGGGAAAGCAGGCTCTGTGTCTAAAGGCAACAGTGCTGGTCGTGGAGACGGTGCATCCTCATCAGCATGTGGCTGTGGGACACGCTTGTCCTTTTTTTTGGCAGCTGGCCGTGTTGAGCCGCAACATGCGAAAGACTTGGTAGAGTGGATGACCAAACCATCCTCCTCATCCTCTCTCACCCAGGCTCAGGGTACTTTGTCTGTCAAAGCAGCTGCCAATGTGGCCTCTTCCCTTGGCTCAATGGCATCAGTCACTCCTTCCCTAGCCCCACCATGTCCTCCTGAGGAGTCCCCCGTACTATTTGACCAAAGTGTTGGGTACATGCTCCAGGAGGATGCCCAGCGTTTTGAAGGCTCCAATGATGGTATCCAGCTAGAGGAAGGCAGAAACGTGAGCCCAGAGAGAGGGGGTGTCCAAGAAGGACAGCAATCTGGCAGTCATGTTCCCCCAGCTGCAGCATACTGCCAGCTTTGCTCCAGTGATGAGGAGGGAAGGGATGATGAGGAAGTCACTGACTTCACGTGGGTGCCTGATAGGAGAGAGGAGGAGGAGGAGGCACATCTCCAACGAGGAAGGATGCCCACCAGGGGCCAGCTTAAGGGCAGCACACCAACTGCATCACACCACAGAGCTCCGCATGTGCAGGGCGCTGCTGTCTGCTGTGTGTTATTCCAAAGGTTCTTTGGTGTGGGCCTTTCTTGAGACGAGATCAGATTCCACCGCTGTTATTTGCAACATATGTCTCAACCGTATCCCGCATGGCCAAAACGTCACCCGCTTGGGCACCACATGGTTGACCAGACATATGTCAACCTGCCATGCAGTTCGTTGGCAAGTGTACCTAAAAGACCCACACCAAAGAACAAAGCGAGCCTCTCCTTGCTCCTCATCAGCTGGGATCTCCAACCCCACTATACCTTCAGTCCTCTCTGAAACCTGCACTGAGAGGAATGAAGGTGTAGAATTAGGTGTGTCACAGCCAAGTACTTGCGGGCAATCTGCTATCGGTACACTGACGTCAGATTGTACCAGGCAAATTTCCCTGCCCCTAGCTGCTGCACCGCCGAAAAGAAGTTCGCTCCCAGCTATCCACATGCCCAGCGGTTGAATGCTAGCTTGGCTAAATTGCTAGCACTTCAACTGCTGCCTTTTCAGTTTGTAGACTCTGCCCCCTTCCGTGAGTTTGTGGAATGTGCGGTTTCATAGTGGCAGGTTCCCAAATGCCACTTTTTCTCATGGAAGGTGATTCTAGCTCTCTACCGGCATGTGGAAGGCAATGTCTTGGCCTCGCTGGACAGGGCAGTCAGCGGTAAGGTGCATACTACCGCTGACTCATGGTCCAGCAGGCATGGACAGGGACGTTACCTATCTTTCACCGCACACTGGGTGACTCTTCTGGCAGCTGGGAAGGATGCAGGACAGGGTGCGGTAGTGTTGGAGGTTGTTCTGCCACCACGCCTCCAAAATTCTACTAGTGATGATTCTGCCACACCTTTCTCCTCCACCCCCTCCTCCTCTTCTTCCTCCATGGCCTCTTCCTGTGCTGATTTGACCTCGGAACCAGCGGTGTTCCGTAGGCGTTCAAGGGGCTACGCAAGCACGCAGGCAAAAAGATGCCATGCAGTGCTTGAGCTGGTGTGCTTGGGGGACAGGAGCCACACTGGGGCAGAGATTCTGTCAGGTCTGCAGGGGCAGGTTCAGAGGTGGTTGACGCCACACCAGCTTAAGGCAGGTATGGTGGTTTGCGACAATGGCACCAACCTCCTCTCTGCCCCCCAACAGGGACAACTGACCCATGTGCCCTGTTTGGCTCACGTCCTTAACTTGGTGGTGCAGGGGTTCTTGGGCAGGTACCCAGGCTTACAGGATGTCCTAAGGCAGGCCAGGAAAGTCTGTGTGCATTTCTGCAGGTCATATAATGCCAGTGCTCGGATGGCTGACCTCCAAAAGGAATTTAACCTGCCCAAGAACCGCCTAATCTGTGACATGCCCACCAGGTGGAACTCAACGTTGGCCATGCTGCAGCAGCTGCACATGCAGCAGAGGGCCATCAATGAGTACCTATGCGACTATGGCACCAGGATAGGGTCAGGGGAGCTTGCTTTTTTTCCCCACGCCAGTGGGCTATGATCAGGGAAGCATGCACTGTCCTGTCACCATTTGAGGAGGCCACAAGGATGGTGACCAGTGACAGTGCATGCATCAGTGACCCTGTCCCTCTTGTCCACCTGTTGGAGCACACGCTGCATGGAATAATGGACAGGGCACTTGAGGCAGAACAGATGGAGGAAGAGGAGGACTTCCTTACCTCTCAAGGCCCCCTTTATCTAGACAGTGTTCCTGCATGCCCGCCGATCACACAGGAAGAGGACGAGGAGGAGGAGGATTGTGTCAGCATGGAGGTGGAGCCTGGCACTCAGCATCAGTAGCAGTCTTCAAGGGATAATTTACAGTCCGAAGAAACCCATGGACTTGTACGTGGCTGGGAGGAGGTGGCTGTGGATCATGTCATCCTTAGTGACCCAGAGGACTCTGGACCGAATGCCTCAGAAAACCTACGCTGCATGGCCTCCCTGATCCTGCAAAGCCTGCGGAAGGATCCTCGTATTCGTGGTATCAAGGGGAGGGATAATTACTGGCTGGCAACCCTCCTTGAGCCACGTTACAAGGGTAAGGTTGTGGACCTTATCTTGCCATCACAGAAGGAGCAGAAGATGAAACATCTTCCGAAGGCCTTGCAAAAAGGTTTGTGCAACGCGTTTCCAGAGCCTTGGAGGTTACAATTTCCTGGTCCTCCTGGACAACGTGTTGCTGAGGCTTTAGTCAGTCACAGAAGGAGCAGTGAAGAAGGTGGCCATCTGACCAATGCGTTCAGACATTTTTTTAGTCCGCAGCCCCAGCGTCTGATTCACATGGTGCAGGATTACCTAGGGGCAAGATCAGACTTGGACACCTTTCCCACCAAAAATCCTCTGGGTTTCTGGGTCTTGAGGATGGATCACTGGCCAGAGCTTGCACAGTATGCAATTGAGCTACTGGCCTGTCCTGCATCCAGCGTTCTTTGAGAACGCACATTCAGTGCTGCTGGAGGCTTTGTAACCAATCACAGGGTGCGCCTGTCCACCGAATCGGTCGATCGTCTGACCTTCATTAAAAATTGAATCAATCTTGGATCACCAGCTACCAAGCACCTGATGCTGATGTAACCAATTGATTTTTCTTTTAATGTGAGATCCCCTCAAGACTGCCTATGCTGATGCTGAGTGACTATCCTGTTATGCTGAGTCACAATCCTCTTCCTCCTCAATTTTCATGATGATAGCTTGTAAGAACATTTTTGGTTCTGTGCACCGCCACCAGTACCGAAGGCCCAATTTTTCAGCCCCTGTTTAACAGGGGCGTATAATTACAATTTTTTGATGCAATACTTTGCAGCAGGGCTCATTCCTGCACTCCAACTATAGTATATGTGAGGGGTTGCAGTATTGTGGCACCAGCACCAGTGCCCAAAGCCCAATTTTTCAGCCCCTGTTTAACAGGGGCGTATAATTACAATTTTTGATGCAATACTTTGCAGCAGGGCTCATTCCTGCGCTCTAACTATGGACCTGTTAGGGGTTGCAGTGTTGTGGCACCAGTGCCTAAGGCCCAATTTTTCTGCCCCTGTTCAACAGGGATATGTAATTACAATTCTTGATCTAATATTTCACAGCAGGGCCCATTCCTACCAAGAGTAACTGTGAGGGCTTACAGTGTTGTGGCTACACCCCCACCACCACCACCAAAGGCCCAATTTTTCTGCCCCTGTTAAACAGGTACATGTAATTACAATTCTTGATATAATATTTCACAGCAGGGCCCATTCCAGCACCCACCAAGAGTGACTGTGAGGGCTTACAGTGTTGTGGCATCAGCACCACCACCACCACCACCAAAGGCCCAACTTTTCTACCACTGTTCAACAACGGCATGTAATTACAATTCTTGATCTAATATTTCACAGCACGGCCCCTTTCTGCGCCCACCAAGAGTAACTGTGAGGGCTTACAGTGTTGTGGCAACGCCAACACCTAAGGCCCCAATTTCTGCAGAGTATATAGGGCAGGCCCTACAGAGTATATAGGGCAGACCCCTAGGAATGGAAATTCTCTCCTGTGAGAGTTAATATGGGAAAAATGTGTCTCCTCTTCACCGATGCTTTATTACCAATCCTTGTTTCACTAAAAGCCCCAAATTTTCAACATTTGTCATTGGGACAGAAAGTGAGGTGAAATCTTCTGAAGAGGTGCACAGACAGCAAAACAAATGTTACAGGGGTGATAACCCTTCCCTATGTTTTCCAAAAAGAAAGATTTTTTTAAAAGATAGATTTTTTGGCTGTAGCTACACTTTAAAAATGTACCAGTTCAAAATTACAAACGGATTCTACTTAACAACAAACCTACAGTCCCTGTCTTGTTTGCACCGCCTGTATTCTGCTTTCCTTTTTTCAATTTGGGTGCGGGGTTCCCCTTAATATCCATACACCAAAGGGCCTGGTAATGGACTGGGGGGGGCGGATACCCATGCCGTTTGTCTCACTGATTTTCATCCATATTGCTGGGACCCGACATTACATTAAAGCCCCAAGCAGTTATAAATGACTTTTATTCCTTTAAAAATGTCATTTTGTACAGGGACTGTTCTAAGCATGGGAAGCACGTGCCACTTTACAGGCATACTATAGACACCCCCCCTCAGGTACGATATTTAAAGGAATATTTCACTTTTTTTTCACTTTAAGCATCATTAAAATCACTGCTCCTGAAAAAAACGGCCGTTTTTAAAACTTTTTTTGCATTGATACATGTCCCCTGGGATAGGACCCAGGTCCCCAAACCCATTTTAGGACAATAACTTGCATATTAGCCTTTAAAATTAGCACTTTTGATTTTGAACATTCGAGTCCCATAGACTTTAATGGGGTTCTAAAGTTTGCGCGAACTTTCAGTCCGTTCGCAGGTTCGGCTCATCAGGGGTGTTCGGCTCATCCCTAGTGGAAAGCATTTGTGCTATAAGAAGGATGAGGGGGTTGTGCTGGAATGAGGATCTGGGGGAAGAGGATTTGTGCTAGAAGAGGGAATTTTTAGGGAAGGGAGGATTTGTGCTACAAGATGGGAGCAAAATTGTACTGTGAGGGGGGATTGGTGAATAAGAGAATTCATGATGGGAGGGAGCGATTTGGGAGGGTGGAGGAGGATTTGTGCTGGGGGATTGGATTGGAGGAAAGAAAGATTTGTGCTTGGGGGATTTGAAGGGGAGGAGTATTTGAATTAGAATGGGAATTTTGGGATAGAAAGAGGATTTGTGATGGGGAGTATCTGCAAATTAGTGCTGGATTTTTTTGGATGGGGTAGTGGCTAAAGGCTAAAGTGGGGTACAGTATTACTTGCGGGGGTACTTTTGCACTCTCCTGACCCCTACAATGTGCATTGCATACCCCTGACTCATTCACTCTTTTCATTTTGCACTCCTGGCCCCTACTGTGCATTACACACTATTGTCTCTTGCATTATATACTCCTACCCAAGCTGTATATGTGTTATGTACTTTTAAAACCAACACTGACTGCAGCACTCTGTGCATTATGTACTCCTGATCCATGTGCTCGATTTACAGACTCCTATTGTTTGAGATTTATATGTGTCTGTCGGGCTCTTACTTGTAGCACATCAATCAAACCATATTTTATAGATACAAGGAGGCTTGGATTTTGTTTAGCCAAGCTATATTAAGCTCCTCCCACCTTTAAAAGTTTGGCCGCACCCACTGTTCTCTACAGTGCAATACATGTGCTGCATTATCTGAGGAAGAATGCTCCCATAGGTCTCTATCTCACTCGCTCTCAGCAATGCTGCACTGAGGTTTCTATGGTGATGGAGGGTGAAATATAAACATTGCAGCAGGGAGGGCAGGCAAGCAAGCACCAGCCAGATCAGCACAGGAGTGTTACAGGAATACAGGGAGTCCCAATGCACAGCTGAGAAGAGAATGTTACTTCTAATAGGTGAATGTGTCAGCTTTAACATTTGCCAGGCTGAACAATAATCATTGCAATGTCCTAGCTCAGGGGTGTCAAACTGATGGCCCTCCAGCTATTGCACAACTATAAGTTCCATCATGCCTCTGCCTGTGGGAGTCAAGCTTGTAACTGTCAGCCTGGCAATACCTCATGGGAAGCGTAGTTCTGTAACTGCTGGAGGCCCGGTAGTTTGACACCCGTGTGACCTAGATAATGGGTGTCTTAGAAGAAGGCAATGTGGAGGGCGAAGTAATATGTCCAGGGGGATCAGTGTTCAGGGTGAAAGGCAATGTGTACATGGAGGGGTGCACTGTGTACCGGGAAAGAGGTCAAAGTACAGGAAGAGGGGTAGTCTGTACATGGAGGGGGAGCAGTATGTACAGGACAGAGGGGCAATGTGTATGGGAGGCATTGTGTACAGGGGTTGGTGTGTGTAGGAGAAAAGGGGGTAGTATGTACAGAGAGGGGAACAATGTGTACAGTGGAAAAGGTTGAGCAGTTGTACAGAGGAGGGTAGTGTAAAAATGGAGTAGGTGCAGGGAAAAAGGAGGCAGCGTGAAAAGGAAGGGGGCAGTATTTGCAAGGGAAAAGGAGGGCAATGTATACAGGGGGATAATGTGAAAAGGTAATGATATATATATATATATATATATATATATATATATATATATATATATATATATATATATACACAGTGGGGACGGAAAGTATTCAGACCCCCTTAAATTTTTCACGCTTTGTTATATTGCAGCCATTTGCTAAAATCATTTAAGTTCATTTTTTTCCTCATTAATGTACACACAGCACCCCATATTGACAGAAAAACACAGAATTGTTGACATTTTTGCAGATTTATTAAAAAAGAAAAACTGAAATATCACATGGTCCTAAGTATTCAGACCCTTTGCTCAGTATTTAGTAGAAGCACCCTTTTGATTTAATACAGCTATGAGTCTTTTTGGGAAAGATGCATCAAGTTTTTCACACCTGGATTTGGGGATCCTCTGCCATTCCTCGTTGCAGATCCTCTCCAGTTCTGTCAAGTTGGATGGTAAAAGTTGGTGGACAGCCATTTTTAGGTCTTTCCAGAGATGCTCAATTGGGTTTAAGTCAGGGCTCTGGCTGGGCCATTCAAGAAGTCACGGAGTTGTTGAGAAGCCACTCCTTCATTATTTTAGCTGTGTGCTTAGGGTCATTGTCTTGTTGGAAGGTAATTCTTTGGCCCAGTCTGAGGTCCTGAGCATTCTGGAGAAGGTTTTCATCCAGGATATCCCTGTACTTGGCCGCATTCATCTTTCCCTCAATTGCAACCAGTCGTCCTGTCCCTGCAGCTGAAAAACACCCCCACAGCATGATGCTGCCACCACCATGCTTCACTGTTGGGACTGTATTGGACAGGTGATGAGCAGTGCCTGGTTTTCTCCACACATACCGCTTAGAATTAAGGCCAAAAAGTTCTATCTTGGTCTCATCAGACCAGAGAATCTTATTTCTCACCATCTTGGAGTCCTTCGGGTGTTTTTTTTTAGCAAACTCCATGCGGGCTTTCATGTGTCTTGCACTGAGGAGAGGCTTCCGTCGGGCCACTCTGCCATAAAGCCCGACTGGCGGAGGGCTGCAGTGATGGTTGACTTTCTACAACTGTCTCCCATCTCCCGACTGCATCTCTGGAGCTCAGCCACAGTGATCTTTGGGTTCTGCTTTACCTCTCTCACCAAGGCTCTTCTCCCCCGATAGCTCAGTTTGGCTGGATGGCCAGCTCTAGGAAGGGTTCTGGTCATCCCAAACATCTTCCATTTAAGGATTATGGAGGACACTGTGCTCTTAGGAACATTAAGTGCAGCAGAATTTTTTTGTAACCTTGGCCAGATCTGTGCCTTGTCCACAATTCTGTCTCTGAGCTCTTCTCTTCGAGCAGTTCCTTTGACCTCATGATTCTCATTTGCTCTGACATGCACTGTGAGCTGTAAGGTCTTATATAGACAGGTGTGTGGCTTTCCTAATCAAGTTCAATCAGTATAATCAAACACAGCTGGACTCAAATGAAGGTGTAGAACCATCTCAAGGATGATCAGAAGAAATGGACAGCACCTGAGTTAAAGATATGAGTGTCACAGCAAAGGGTCTGAATACTTAGGACCATGTGATATTTCAGTTTTTCTTTTTTAATAAATCTGCAAAAATGTCAACAATTCTGTGTTTTTCTATCAATATGGGGTGCTGTGTGTACATTAATGAGGAAAAAAAAATGAACTTAAATGATTTTAGCAAATGGCTGCAATATAACAAAGAGTGAAAAATTTAAGGGGGTCTGAATACTTTCCGTCCCCACTGTATATATGTTTACATACAGTATGTCTATTTTCCAACTTCCCTATATTATAAAAAAAAACAGCGAACTGTGAATTTCTTTTTGCATAATTATTTACTTTCTTTTCCAATGACCCTGCCTGACCTAGTGAAAACAGGAATATGATATTCTGATAAATGTACCACTACAATCATGTGGGACACACATGGGGATGGCATGGTGAGAAATTAGTGCATGCTTTTAGATACCTGTGTTAAGAAAATCAAAGTGATCAAGGTTGGATCCAGGTTTACTCCAATTCATACATTTATCTGAAATAATTTTTATTGTAATTAACAACTTCATCACATACTAGACAGGTGTAAGCATTGCAAATTATAGTGAATAGATAGGTACATGTATTAGTCTGCTTTAAAAGTAACAAAGAAACTATAGACACAAAAGAACCTGGGGTCACCTCAGAAGTGCCCCTGGCAAGGGGGAGGAGTTTGGACTATCTCTGTACCTCAAGGATATAGACAAAAGTATATTTGAAAAAAACATTTAATAGAAAATAGAGAATAAAAACATTATGGTAAAGACCATATTCACAGTAATGTTTAAATGCAATCATTAATTAGAGCCATATATAATGCTTAAACATTCATAGAAGGAATGGTGATAACCCCCAATATAGAGATGGGGTGTCAGATGTAATGCATCATGGCAATTGTCCTTTACTGGTTTTGCAACAAAAGCTGCCTCTTCAGAAGGGGCCAGTCATAAGCATCTATTAAAATAAATCAGTCATAATTTCATGTTTTAAATACATAATTGATACATATTTGAGAAAAAAGAAAGGAATATTTTATTCAACATCATATATGATTGGTTCTGAGTTCTGAGAAAAAAATGTGCATTGGTTACCTAGGGGAGCTACGGCAATGTGGAAGAACAACTAGATTGTGAAAATGGTCTTTACCATAATGTTTTCATTCTCTATTTTATATTAAATTTTATTTTTAAATATACTTTTGTCTATATCCTTGAGGTACCAAGATAGTCTAATCTCTTCCCCCTTGCCAGGGGTTCTTCTGAGGTGACCCCAGGTTCTTTTGTGTCTTACCCATACCTATCAAAATACCCTTGATTGAGTCAACATCCCTTTAAAAATAACAAAGAAACTTTGATGCATTGTTTATAGATTCCACATGAAAAAGCATCTAAATATTTTAGGTTATATTGTTGGCATGTGCTTTACTATGTTATCATTTATACGTCATAGACCCTTTGGAAAAATAAGAGATGTAAAAAAAAGCAACAAAAGAAAAGTAACGGCTAAAATAGAAAACAACATACCCTAAAATTAGTAACAAAGTTGCAAATATATACCAAGTAAAATGAATGTAGTTTTGTAACTTATGTCAATGTGTTATTTTTGGTAGTTTAAATTCAGAACACAGTGAAGCTTTCTTTAGAAAGAGATTGCTATTATTAGTTGATAAGGTACCACAAACTGTGACGTTTTATGTAGATTGGGTTTCTTAATCCGAGAGATAAATTGCCAAGGAGTTCAATTTCCTTCTTTCAAGGACATCTAAACAAATATCTGTTTAAAAGTGACTAAGCATATTATGTTTTTTTAATGAAATAATTAAGAGGTCACATTTAAAAAAGTATATATTTTTTCTAGAACCATTATTTTTAGAATATTTTTTTTCATTGCTTTCTGCACCTCAGTTTTGTTAGTAAAATAATATTAATAAAAAAGTAAACTTAAATCTAATTAAAAGAATGTACTACCAAACAGATCACAACTAAGTAAATTTATTTTGTAGACTTATAACCTTAAAGAGGTTGTAAACTTAAAAATGTTTTTTAAAAAATAACCCCCCCTCCCCCTGCAAGACAAAGGCATGATGAGCTACTATGCATTGCATACTAGCTCATTATGAAATACTTACCTCAGAACGATGCCCTGAATCTGCATCGGCACTCCGAGTACATAGCTGACATCTTCCTCAGGAGTTACTTTCGGGTTTGCAGCTCCAGCACTCGATTACATCACTCCCGCGCATGCACAAGGGAGCGGACGGTCACGGTATGGCTACTAAAGAGACGGCACCAGCGGCCTGTTTCTTCAGTGCGCATACACCAATGACATCGACAGCAGCGCATATACTGAATATCTTCTAAATTGTGCAAGTTTAGGAGATAATCACGGTACCTACAGGTAAGCCTTGTTATAGGCTTACCTCTAGGTAAAAGTGATGTAACTGAGTTTACAACCACTTTAACAGAATAGGTAATTGGTTGAATGATCAGAGAAAGAGTAACTGGAACTTGCAGTTTACCAAGCAGAAGAGTTAGAAGCAAAACTACAAAGCAGGTACAGGATAGCAAAAAAAACATGAATGCACTGTAGAATAATGAAAGCTGTGCAAACATGGACTCCTCACAGCAATGTCTCTGTGACTTAATCAAGTTAGCATGTGGCTGCCTAGCATAGACTCTACAAAACTCTGTAACCATAGAGAGTCCAGCTGAGGATCACTACTTCAGTAAAACAGCTCAGAACACAGCTACTTACAATTATCCTCACACACAGCATCCCTCAGAGTGAGGTAGAGAATAGCTCTGGTAACACAAGTGAACAACTGGAGGGATCCAATGACAAAAAAACACTCTACTGGTACTGGAGTATTCTGGTAGCATTTGGGGAAGGGCTCCCCTAGAGTAGATGGGTCTTCATGAGAAGCTGCATGCTAGTAGGCTACTGGCCTGAGTGTGCGCACACCAATGCAATGGAGGGCCTCTCAACTGGCTACAAAACATTTGCCCAGCTACCTATGCCTCTTTAGCTGTGACTTCTCTGATGGATGTCATATTTTTGGTGTGCTCTGTTATACTGAACTAGCACTATTAAGGTTGAAGCTGAAAGTCTAATGCTTCCAACTCTTTTTGCTCCATCCATGACTGGAGTTTAACAAACTGTTGGACTTCAGAAGTACATTGTTTCCACTCCCAAATACAGGAAGTAATAGTGGATTCAAGTACTTCTGTGGACACTGTGGCTCATAGGTCTACAGCCCCCTGAGAGTACAACCAAACCTTTGATTAAGTAGTGGGTCCATTTTATTTGTTTGACTCCCCCACCTGAGAGTATGTCTAAACCTTAGACTAAGTAGTAGGTCAATTTCCTTTGTTCCTCACTAGCTAAATTTCTTAGCAGTTGTATCAGAGTTTAATTAAACTTCTCATATCTCTCATTGCCTTGTGGGTGGTAAGAAGTAGTGTGTGATTTCCTAATGCCTATTGTGTGGCACTGTTCATGAAAGAGCTCACTTTTGAACAGTGTCCCTGGTCTGAATGTATCCATAAGGAAGGCAGAAGTGTTTCCACATCATCTGAGCAGTGGTCTTGACGGACTAGCCATGGGTTGGTACTACCAAATTTGTGATGGTAGTACCAGCCCATAACTATAATTTGATGATTTCCAACTTCTAACACGTCAGGTTGCAAGTCAATGGTGAGTATTTCAGTTGGGCAGGCATGTGCCACTTCAAATTGGAATGTGTTAATTTTGTTCATTTTGTTGTTCGTTGCATTGTTTTACCAATATGGATCAAGCAATTTATTTTACAGCCATGGAGGAGCCTAGAACATTGACCTAGAGGTTCTCTAGGCTTATCCACCCTACAGTTAGGCCTCAAACATTTGGAGTGACTTTTTGCACTTTGTGCACAATTTTATTGTTAGTTGCTTACGCAAGGATATCCTCAGTATTCTGGCTCCTCTCATCTTTTTTTTTCCTGGGTCTTTATTCCTTCCTCTCCTTATCTATTTCCAGACTCTCTCTTTCTAAGATATAACTCCCCGATTTTCCCACCTTCTTCTCCCTGCACCATCTTACTAACCTGCAGCAACAATTATTGTTGATCTCTTCCCTCTTAATTTTCAACGGTGTCTCTAGCTGTATGTCGATTTAACATTCAGGGCCTTAACCACCCTTCCAAGGGGTTCCAGATTTTGAATTACCTACAAAAACAGAAAATTAAAATCGCTTTATTGCAGGTAACTCATTTTTTAAGGGCAACTTCCCCATCTTTAGAAATTGTTACTACACCACTTTGTTTTACTGTACCAATCCAGATAGTAAGATGAAGGGTGTCTCTATTACCCTACATAAGACATTAAAAGTGAAAATTATCAGTATTAAGATAGATCCAATGAGTATATATTTGTTTCTAAAACTTTTCCTGCAGAAATGTTTACAATTGTCAACTTCTACCTACATAGGACCTCACAGGTTACCTATGACCTACACTAGCTTAATATACTTGAATATTTTGCAGAAGGTCACATAATTCTGGGGGCTATTTTAATCTCCCCTTAGACCCAGTGCAGGATACATCCTTGGGGAGATCTACCTTTAGACTTCAAGACCTCCTAAAACATAGGTGTAAATTGGCCAAGGTACAATTATTGGATTGATAGAGGATTTTACATCCCACA
This sequence comes from Aquarana catesbeiana, assembly GCF_042186555.1. Lineage (NCBI taxonomy): Eukaryota > Metazoa > Chordata > Amphibia > Anura > Ranidae > Aquarana > Aquarana catesbeiana. The sequence goes on from NC_133328.1 coordinate 470,302,406, forward strand.
AATAGGGACTATTTATGTTACTCCACAGCCCATGACGTTCATAGTAGAATTGACTATATATTTGTCATGTCTTCTAGACAGGGCAGCCATCAGAAATGTTGGGGCCCCTTACACAGCTTTAGACCTGCCCCCCCCCAGGAAATATGAACAAAAAATAGCCTTCTATAGTGTGTTCTTGTCTCAATTAACCACTTAAGGACGGAGCCTCTTTCTGAGATTTGGTGTTTACAAGTTAAAAACAGTTTTTCTTTGCTAGAAAATTACTTAGAACCCTCAACCATTATATATATTTTTCTAACACCCTAGAGAATAAAATGGTGGTCGTTGCAATACTTTTTGTCACACGGTCTTACAAGCGTACTTTTTTTGGAAACAAATTCACTTTTTTGAATTAAAAAAGACAACAGTAAAGTTAGCTCAATTTTTTTTTATACTGTGAAAGATGTTGTTACGCCAAGTAAATTGATACCCAACATGTAACACTTCAAAGCTCGTGGAATGGCAACAAACTTTTACCCTTAAAAATCTGCATAGGCGATGTTTAAAAAATTCTACAGGTTGCATGTTTTAAGTTACAGAGGAGCTTCAGGGCTAGAATTATTGCTCTCTCTCTCTAACGATCGCAGTGATACCTCACATGTGTGGTTTGAACACTGTTTTCATATGCAGCGCTACTCACGTATACACTCGCTTCTGAACGCAAGCTCGGCTGAAATATCATTGAAAGTCTCAGAAGAGATAAATTCTCCCTCTTTCTACGACTATGTACCAGCACAAGTGCGCATGCTCAGACAAACAAAATAGTCACAATTCTACTCTCATTCATTTTTAACCAAGCACTATAGTAAATTCGCAAATTTGCGAATGACAAACCTGCGTTCGCAAACGCGAAAATGTGCGTTAAATAGCCAAATGCAAGTTTCAACCAATGATTCTAATTGTACAATTGTTACACAAAAACATACATTTTAATTTTGAGATGAACTGTTTAATTCTTAAAAAAAATTTGACCTTGCTGGGTTTTTATGTTGCTTCTTATTCCTTTTTTGTTTTTAAGAATGCTAGTAATGTGCAATAACAAAAAAAACTTTGCACCAAAGGAATAAATGATAAATATTATCCAACAACAACTGCCAGCAGCATTGTAAATTGGAGCTTACTAGCGTCACTAAAATGTGACAATAATCATACAAATACCGCACTTGTGAAAAAAGTGCTTGTGCTTCAATTAAAATCGGTATACCACTGTTCAGTGTTCAGACATTGTGCCCCACATGGATGTACATTCACCCTGGATGTTGACCACCTATCGCTAGAGTGGTCACTTGCACTTTGTGGGGAAAAAAACCCTGGATGGTATCTTTCAAGGTCAGCTGCACTGTAAGTAATTCTCCATGGATGGAGAACAAAAATTACAGAGGGGGCATCCATAGCGTAAAACCTGTTTTTTATTAAAAAAATTTCAGTAAAAGAAAATGTAGATGCACTCACATGTTAAGGTGCCTAAGTCTGGCACCTGCTGTGATTAGCATGTATTTTAATAGGGGATAGTCCGACCAGTCTCCGTTTGATGCCGTTCTATCGCGGTGAGGCTCGGTCCCCTGTGATCGTTTTTCGGGTGGATATGGTGACGCGATCAAGCCAGATGCTGAAAATAGGCGAACGCCTATTAGCCACTTAAAAAGAATAAATAATGATATTTGAAGCGCTTCACAATGTGCATGAAAATGAATATATAAGAATATAAATAGTAAAATAAATCCAGCGGTGAGTAAAAATTCCTAAAAAAATCCAGCAATCAAAATAGTGTAAAATTATAAAAAAATTAGTGACACCAAATGTGTAAAAAAATTCACATAAAAAATCCACATAAAAATAAATATATAGGGATGTATTCAGAAGGTTCAATTATACAGGTGTAGAATCCTGATTGGTATAGAGCTTTTGATCACTAGCAAAGCTGTTTAAAAACACTTGCTTAATCAAGGTGCTCATTGACCTTCATAGTAACAATGTGCTTTTTGCTTCTATTCACAACCAATGTGAGAATCATAAACAGGCAGATAAGAGAAAAAACCAATCATTGTGCAATAGTTAGGATACCAAGGTACACAGGCAAACTTCAATCCACTCACGTGTGCCTTATAATGATAAGGCATATGCAGGTTTTACTATAGCAGTCAGCCACTGCCACATCAGCATTTGCATGCAATGGTATGTTATTTAGCAAAAGTATTATTGTGTGGAGAACAAAAATAACCACTTTGGCCCCGGAAGAATTTACCCTCTTAATGACCAGGTCATTTTTTAAGATACGGCACTGCATCGCTTTAACTGACAATTGCACAATCGTGCAACGTTGTACCCAAACAAAATTGATGTCCTTTTTTTCCCACAAATAGAGCTTTCTTTTGGTGGTATTTGATCACCTCTGTTTTTGTTTTTTTTTGCGCTATAAACAAAAAGACTGACAATTTTGAAAAAAAAACATATTTTTTTACTTTCTGCTATAATACATATCCAAAAAAAAATATGAAAAAACGAATTTATTCATCAGTTTAGGCCAATATGTATTCTGCTACATATGTTTGGTAAAAAAAATCACAATAAGCGTATATTGATTGGTTTGCGCAAAAGTTATAGGGTCTACAAAATAGGGGAAAGCTTTAGGGACTTATTTATTCATTTTTACTAATAATGGCGGGGATCAGTGATTTTTAGCGGGAATGCGACATTGCGTCAGACAAATCTGACCCTAAGTGACACTTTTTGGTGACCAGTGACACCAATAAAGTGATCAGTGCTATAAAAATGCACTGATCATTGATAAATGGCACTGGCAGGGAAGGGGTTAACACTAGGGGGTGATGAAGGGGTTAAGTGTTCCTTAGAGAGCCTAGAGGGGTGCTTTCTAACTGGCAGAGGGACGGAGTGACTGGGAGTAGAGAGCAATCACTGTTCTTAATCACTTGGAACAACTGGTCTCTCTATCTCCTCCCCTGTCAGAACAGGGATCTGCTTTGTTTACATAGACAGATCCCCGTTCTGCCTCTCTTCACTGCGATTGCGCCGACAGAGCAGGCCCACAGTACCACATGTACGGTTTGCGCATCCGAGTCGCCTTGCCACAGTATATATGCAGAAGGTGGTCGGCAAGTGGATAATCAAACACTAGTGAACACGCAGGGTGTTAGCATGGTTGGGATTTGAACTCATGACCTCCATAAGTGCTTTATTGGTCATTAGTGCAGACCGCTAAGCCATTGTGCTGAGTACAACTAGACTTGCATAGTAGTTTAGTATGATTCAAGAATGAACATAGATAATTAGAACTCTATCAGTTTAGGCCATGAAGAAAAAAAAGAAAGAAAAAAGAAAAGAAAATTAAAATAAAACTAAATTAACATAGAACAGCTATGGTACCGGGAACTGTAAATGTTCAATACATGAAACCTTACCGAATAGCAGACCTTACTCTGTAATAATCATTTGGAACAGCATTTGTTAGCAAAAGAAGAAAACAAACTATGCACAATAATTGTAATATAAATAAATAGCTGCATACAACGTAGAGAACATCCCATATAAGAATGGTTTATTGGCATACATGTACACACATGATTATAGCTAAATACTGCAGTACAGTTCCATATAGAAAACTTGTTTGCAATTGCCAGTTATGGAACCGGGAATATTAAGCAAAACAAAATATGTGGTGTATCCTCCCTCCTTTTTAGAGTTCATTAGAGTTCATCTAATACCCACTAATAAAACAAACATTTACCTATATTTTTCCCTAGATAAAATTGTTGTGACCTCCAACTTCCAGGACAAACTGACTCAGTTTAAATTCCCCCCAATAACCTTAATCTGCATTACACAAATCTCGGTATTATATTAAATATTTTCAGTCTTGTACTCTACTTCCGTGGTCGCAATCTGTTACCCTGCAAAATCTATATTTAAGATTTTTCATATCTCAAAGATATGATGTGGGTTAAATGAGAGTTCTTTGACCAAGAGTGACAGTTATAATATAATAACATTTATTAGGAAGCACTTGAAAGTCTAGCTAATACACAATCATCTATCTCTAGCCTTACACCGAGGAAAAAAATATTAGGTTGAAATAAAATATTTACATGAAGGAATACAGAGTATATTCCTTAAAACAGTAAGCTACAAACATATTTAGTTACAAGTAAAAGGGCATACCTTTCCCCATAATTACCCATCCTTACCAAAGGTCCATTCTGCTGGCTGGTCTATCAGAAAGAGAGCTTTACTTTCCCGTTAGTCTGTGTATATCAAACCAGGCTGATGTCTCATTGGTTGGCCTAGCTTGGATCATGCTTGGAGGGCTTACTCCATAAGTCGGCCCCTTTCATGCAAATCCTTGTGGCTATTCTGGCTAGGAGATTTAATTGAATTTCCCCAGGAACTTGGGTATTGATTATGGGTTGGGCTCCCTTCATGGCATATCTCAGAATGGGATCCTTTGAAGTAAGTATGTGTTAAACAATGGGTTTGAAACCCATTGTTTGTACACAAAAGCCTAGGCACAGTCTTGTCTGCTTAGCCTAACCTTCTTGGTGGCTCTGTTACATAGATACAAGGCTAGTTGAACTATATTCATAATTACAATATTTTACAGCTATTAATGGAGATTTCACATAAACCCATATGGCAACATCGAATTGGAATTTACTAATGCATGTTTGCGTATTTTTACACAAATTTCCGTTCGCATTTTCGAATAGTTGAGGTCTTAATTGGTTTAATTGGGAGTAACTAAATGTAGAGCAACTATTTTTTTCTCCTTATTCTTAGTGAATTAGGCCCTGTATGTAGATGAAAGTTATGCCAAATTTTAGTTTATATAGGTTACAGTAATTCTGAATATTATTCACCTTTAAAATTTTGTATCTCATTACACAGGTATGTTTTCAAAAATAAATTAACATAGAACAGCTATGGTATCGGGAACTGTAAATGTTCAATACATGTAACCTTATCGAATAGCAGACCTTAATCTGTAATAATCATTTGGAACAGCATTTGTTAGCAAAAGAAGAAAACAAACTATGCACAATAATTGTAATATAAATAAATAGCTGCACACAAGGTAGAGAACATCCCATATGAGAATGGTTTATTGGCATACATGTACACACATGATTATAGCTAAATACTGCAGTACAGTTCCATATAGAAAACTTGTTTGCAATTGCCAGTTATGGAACCGCGACTATACCGAATTGGAATTTACTAATGCATGTTTGCGTATTTTTACACAAATTTCGTTCGCATTTTCGCCGAGTTGAGGTCTTAATTGGTTTAATTGGGAATAACTAAATGTAGAGCAACTATTTTTTCTCCTTATTCTTAGTGATTTAGGCCCTGTATGTAGATGAACGTTATGCCAATTTTTAGTTTATATAGGTTATAGTAATTCTGAATATTATTCACCTTTAAGATTTTGTATCTCATTACACAGGTATGTTTTCAAAGCAGAATTTGCATGTGCTTAAAACACATCAACTAATATATGTCAACATATTGCTACAAAGCAGGAATTTCCAAGTCTAATTTGAAAATAGAGTAAAATACTTTGTGGCTATTTGACACTATTTAAAAAATGTATGAAAGTGCTTTATATTAAAGCAGCCCTTTCTGAACGGCTGTTAATTAATACATTTTGACATTAAAGCTTCTCTAAAATACTTAAATTAAGAGTTAAAAGAAAGGGAATTGATGCATTTAATATGAAAAGAATATGGCAAAGTTTAAAACAGAATACATGATTACACATATTATGCACAATAAACCTGAAGTTACATGAATATGGATTAACATTATTAGAATGGCTGATACAAGTGGCATAGACTTTGTGTCTTTCTGAAAGGGTACTGGGCATTTGCTTTAAAGACACTTTCTCACAGTAACCAAGACAATTGAGAAAGTTAGTTAGAATTCAAAGAGTGCTAATGAAATTATTTATATGGCTAAAATGTCTTTGATGATTTTACTTCTATGGGTCTATATTAAGGATTATCTCATAGCAGATACCAAACACAGAGAAAATACACCAGTTAATCATCATTCTGTGTTCATGATGCCATCTTCTTCTACATCAGCAGGGACCATCATCTTCTTGGGACTTGAGAATAGGGACCTTACATGATTAAACAGCTGATGATATATCCTAAAATGTTGTGCTCAGATGTAGTCTTGTAATCTATGCCTCAGAACTGTAGAAAATTAGTGATAAAAAAAAATAGTACTTTTCTATATATGCAGTATATACTGTAATTGTAATATGCTTTATAAAGTTTGTGATTTTTAACACTTTTTGAGTCACATACAGCATGTAAAAAAAACAAAATCTAATGCCGCGTACAGACGATCGGAATTTCCGACAACCAATCTGTGAATTTTTTTCCGACGGATGTTGGCTTAAACTTGTCTTGCATACACACGGTCACACAAATGTTGTCGGAAATTACGAACGTCAAGAACGCGGTGACGTACGACAAGCCGAGAAAAATGAGGTTCAATAGCCTTCTGCGGCTCTTCTGCTTGATTCTGAGCATGGACTTTTGTGCATCAGGAATTGTGTACACACACTCGGAATTTCGGACAACAAGTATTGTTGTCGGAAAATTTGAGAACATGCTCTCAAACAGTTGTTGTCGGAAATTCCGACAACAAATGTCTGATTAAGCAAACACACGGTCGGAAATTCCGACAACAAGCTCACATCGAACATTTGTTGTCAGAAATTCCGACCTTCTGTACGTGGCATAAGCTTAACAGCTGCATTCACTCAGTCTGAGCTTTGTGTTTTTTAATTCAATCTTATTTTATTGAGAAAGGAAAAGTGTACAGTACACAAATATATAATTCAATAACACATATAAATAGATAAACAACAATTTAATATCTGTGCCAAAACGTCTCATGTAGTATGGCGTTTGTTAGCTTCAATTAATCTAGTTTGACATAAAAGCCTGTGTAGCTACATTGTCAATCATGACTTCTTAAGGGTCAGTGAGCACCACTATACACTCAATGAGCGGTGCCCACTTATTATAAATATGCTAGGGCTTTTGTTGATGTTTGTGTTTTTTATTGGAACAATATAAAGGCTTGTGTACACAAGTATTTGCATCAGAACTGCTTTATCTCCCAATACTGGTCAATAGGCACATGAAAGCAGACACAGGGTAGAAGAAGGTGAGAAGCAGGTCAGTGGTAGATCAGAAGAAGAACAGATCAGAAGTAGGTCAGAATCAGGACAGAAGAAGGTCAGAAGCATCTCAACACATTTCAAATGCACACACATACACAACACAAAGGGCGCAAATGCCTAATGCATTATTCACAGCACTTTATTAAAGGATAAAAAGAGTGAATACTCACAAAATCACAAACAATAACAGCGGTTGTACATAAACCAAGAACCAAGGGTCTGTCCTGTGATGGAACTCCTCTAGTTTAAATGTATATCCTGTAACCAGCTGACACGTTTCGAGGTATGGTCCCCCTTCATCAAAGCAAACCTGGTCTGAACTCCTAATCCTCTCCTTAATAAAGAGAGAACTTAACGATAGTTCTTCCCGCTTTTAAATGGGGGAGGGAGGAGAGGTCAGAATAACAAATGGACAGCCTCACAATCAACATCCAGAGCTCTCTTGACACAATCACAATGATCAATAATGACACAGATAGTAAGTGCGCACAGTCCGATAAACTTCAATCTAGAATACAAATCCTTGTATTTCCCACCTAATGTCCCATGCGTCAAAATTGTGGCCCTATCCAATAGATTGTATTATTCTCAACATGTAAATACTGATGATTAGCTTACTCACTAGTATACTGTTAATAAAAGCAGAGGGGCTCCTACATGTTTCCTCATAGTCCCCGCACTGATGTTGGTGTGCACACTGAAACGCAAGCAGGCTCCGCCTCCCAGGACCAGAAGTTCAGAACCAGAAGTACGCCATCGCTCCAGCTCAGGATACATAACTCTACGGGAAGACACACAACAGAGCTATATATGAACCAAAAATCAAGGGACATTGATAAAAAAAAATGAAAAAGAATAATATATAATAATAAATATCTAACAAAAGAAATAAGTCACTCTTCATCTCCTACTGGAACATGCAATAAACAATGTTATTTATTGATTATTCCAGGCGGAGATGAAGGGTGACGTATTTCTCCTGTTAGATATGTATCATTATTATTTTTTTAAATTTATTTATTTGTTTTTTTATTAATGTCCCTCATTTTTGGTCCTTCAGTCCACGTATAGCAGGACAAGCAATGTTGTGTGTCTTCCTGTAGAGCCATGGTTTCCAAGCTGGAGAAATTATGCACTTACAGTTCTGAACCTCCGGTCCTGGGAGGCGGAGGCCACTTGTGTTCCAACTAGTGACAGCGTACACTCCAACACTGTATGGAGTGTAGAAAGCGTCCGCCGTGTATGAGAAAATAAAGATGGGAACATCAATGTGGGAAGTATGAGCAAACATGAAGGAGCCTCCCTGCTTTTTTAAAAGTATACTAGTGGGTAAGCTAATCATCAGTGTTTACAGGTTGAGTATAGTACAAACTATTGGATGGGGCCACAATCTTGATGTATGGGACATTAGGCAGGGAATATGAGGATTTTTCTTCATGATATTTATAGGCTGTGTGTGTTTATTATCTGTGTCATTATTGATTATTGTTATTGTGTAAAGGTGGCCGTCCCCCAAAATGCATCGGCTGGTTACAGGACAAACATTTG